>NC_056746.1:1264604024-1264779024 GCF_019279795.1 Protopterus annectens
TTCAGCATCCGAATTCAGACTGATGCAATCTGTATATGATCTCCTATGCTAAACCAGTTAAATAATTAAAAGTGATTAAAAGAGGAAGGCTCATACTGACAGAGTCTATCAGGGAAGATCACTGATGGCAGAACAGAGACCAGTGATGGTAGTTGTTGGTAAATCAGAGAGCGAGATATTACTGCAGCAAGCTAGTCTTCAGGAGTACTCAGTGCAGCCACTGTACCTGCAATTAAAATACAGAAATGATTGCAAGCTGCATGAGTTGCATATGTTGCGCTAGGATACTCAATGACGGTATACGTTAAAAAAAAAAAAAAAAACTTGAGCAATAAAAGCTGACATGCACGAGGTGTGACACAAAACATAAAACAGGGTTTCTTGTTCAGGTACTGCACTGGTGGAGCTGGCAAGAAGAAAATCATAGGGAGAATGCTAAACCGTATTAGGTATTTCAAAAATTAACAAACTGTGAGGCTCACTGAAGACAGGAGAAGAGGGAGGGAAAGTAATAGTATGTTAAAACAGTACGAGTAAGTGAAGAGTGGCTGAGTAACAAAGGTATTCCAAATCTAAAAGGTCTGAGACTTTGTGAAAAAAGAGAGAACGATTGGATAAGATGTCAGACAGTGTCCATCGTTTAAATGCTTAGCAGTTGACATGGGGTCACAAAGGTAGAGCAGGGGAGACAAAGACAAAACAGTGTTAAGCATAGAGATAGAAGGACAGAGTAGTAGAAAAGATAATGTGCAGGATATAAAGAGTAGTGGAGCAAAATGCAGTAACTTCAGCTATATGTCACTGGCAACCCTGTGGCAATGGAGGTGATCTGATGCAGTAACTTCAGCTATATGTCACTGGCAACCCTGTGGCAATGGAGGTGATCTGACGAGCCAAGTTGGGCCTAGCAAAGGAAATAGTTTGAGGGTTATGGGATGAGAAAATGCATTTGTCTGGTTCATTATGGCTTATGGCAGAAATTGGAAAGACATACTGATATTATATTGCTGTATGGGTGGGAGTCTGAAATGCTGAACATCAGACAGAAATACTGAATGGGTTTTTATCTCTGCATTTAAGGAATGAAAAACACAGGGTATTGCAGTGATAAGATTTAGCACTTGTAGATGTGGATGAGTGGAAAAACGGGAAAGTGACTTGAGAGAAAGGTAAGGAATCTCAAACAACTTTGGGAAAATAAGGTACATGGCCTTTACCATCAACTCTGAATAAGGCTACAATAGTTGATAATGGTGCACCAACATCAGAAGTGTACAACCTATACCTAGAAGCTGGATTAAAGAGGTGATAATGGTGCACCAACATCAGAAGTGTACAACCTATCACTAGAAGCTGGATTAAAGGGGTGATAGGCTGTAAACTTCTGATGTTGGTGCATTATAACATCAGAAGTGTACAACCTATCACTAGAAGCTGGATTAGTACCACAAGCCTGAAGGTTGGTGGTTCAGCAGCAGTGAGCAATCAAGGTCCTGACATAACAACTGTTATACCAGTAACAAACAGTGGAGCCAGGTAAATTGCTTTTCACCAGTATATATTTTACAGATAAGCCGAGCAAACATCCCATGATACATGCATAATTTTTACTAAATATCTTGAACAGTAATGACTGTGGCCCAAAGTTGCATGATGCACAGTTAAAAAAAAGTCTAACAAATTTATTCAGTTAATAAAAAAGTGTGTAAGTCTATTTGCATTTTCAAAGTTGTCAGCTGCTAGTATTAAATAATAGTCAGTGATGTACTTACTCAATTTCACCTTACAATAAATAATACTGTCAGTCCAAAATATGCAAATACTTAAAATTTCCTTAATTTAAACAACATATTACTACACTTATCATATTTCTCAACATGCATCCGTAAGTCAGTAATCTGCAAACTGATGCAGCACCTTTTGAATTAATTGCAGTCCTCTTTCAGGTGGTAAGCAATCCTTTGGTTATGTAGGAAAGCCTGGTTGAATGAAAGGTGCTACTTTTATTCTGTTCCAACACCAACCATTTTCTTTACAGACTGACTTTGCTGTTCCAAAGTGTTTTTTTTCTAATCTCATATTTAAAACAAAAATATAAGCCCATCTCCGGGATTGCTGCTGCCTCATTAACATTCGAAATCATGTGGTAACAGACCACAGTGGGTGTCAAATATTCCACGAATACCCAGCTCATCAAAGTCCCGTGGCCAAGCCTAGAAGACAAAAAAGACAATCATGTGCAACTAACATAACGTACCCCGAGGGTTGGCAACTTCAGAGTTAGTTATATTACTTGTTGACCTGTGGCCCCTGTTATGGGGGCTTAAAGGTTTTGTCAATGTAAAAGTTGATCTTCCGTGCTTAACTAAATGGGTTTCAAAATCAAGTCAAGACTTCCAATTACCCTTGATGTAGTTTTAAGGAAAAGCGTTAAAGTTTTCTGCCAACTGTTAGGTTGTTGAGGGTACTGACTCCAGTCATTTATTATTAATGTACTCTTGGTACGATAATCCATTGGTCCAATGCACTTATTTGTTCATACATTACTAGCCTTTAGTCTTTCCTGTTAACTCCATCTTGTCCTTTAAGCTATGCCTTAAGCAATTCTCTTTTACTGACATTATATAATTCTCTCTCCAGAGTAATCTTACCAGTTCTGTGTATCTGTGATCTGGAATTAGTCTCTTCTTTACTGCTATCCATTTCTCTAAGAAGAAGAAATGTAATGCATTTCTCAGCTTGTGGCAGGAGGATTTGAGTTAAAAAATGTATATATTTTTGGAGTTGCTTATGTAAAACTCAAAAATCCATGTGTAATTAAACAAGGAAGTTAATAGTTCCTGTATACATGTCATCCATCTACATTGTCAGTGACTATAATGCTGCCCTCGGCAGATTCAGACTAAACAAATCTCAATTAGAAAGGGTCCAAAGATATTTAATGAAGGAAATACATGAGCTAGAGAACAAAATCTATGTAGATAGACAAGGGAAATTCACTTTTATAGATATCATGTAGACACCTGAGGGATAATCACTGTATTCCATTCAAAACATTATGTGTATCAGTTCTTTTCGAAAGTTTGCATTTAAGTTAATGTGAGTGTAACCACTGGGACAAATCTTTTCTTACTAGATATCAATATTAGCGATACCAAAAGAAGTGGACAGATACTCCTCACAATGACTGCTCAAACTTTGGGACAAATTTCCTACTAGCATTGGCAATTGGCATTGGCATTTCAAAAACAAACTTGTCATATATGTTAGTGCTAAGAAATTCATACATGGAAAAATTACAGTCAAACTTCTTGAAGACTAGCAAACTCTAAGCTTGATAATGCAACTTGTAAACTGAAGAATCTGTATACATCTACTATAACTGGACAGGCTGTCAACATAAAAAAATGCAACCAGTTCTTCCTTAACTATGTCGCCCACTGGATTGCCGACTGGCTCACAAATAGGGCTCAGATAATCAAAATAGGGGAAGTTATCTCCACAAAGAAATCCATCACCATTAGATTCCCACCAGGGTCCTGTGCTGGGACTTCTGTTTGGCATCTACTGTTCTGAAGTAAAAGCCAATACCAAAGGGCTCTTGCTGACTACATTTCCAGATGACTGCAGGCTAGGAGCAGTCACTGAATCCCCAAATGACTTAGCCATCCTGCAGGATGGTTTGTCTCAAATGAAATAATTGGTGTCAAAATCATGGACTGAAACTAATTGCCAAAAATGCATTATTGTATCCTTTGAGAATGTAACTGCACTGGCAATATGCCACTAAGTGTTGACCCATTTGTTCAGGATTTAGGAACCTATGTGGTAGTGACCTTAATTTTGACCAACATGTGCCTGTTGTAAGAAAGTCCTTCTATATTGCATAGCTTATAAACAAAGGGATTGTGTCTCGATCTAGGGATGTCTTGTCCCCCTTTACTCAGTCATCATTAAGCCAATCATTGAATATTATGCCCCATTACTGATTGATTTACTGCACAACAGCAAGTCAAATGGCATCAGAAATACTTGGTCTAGGGATCTAAACCTCTTCTGCAACATCAACAGAATGGTTTGGAGGGACAGGTATATTTTGCAGAGGATATTGGAGCAGGCTCCCATTCACATCCAAGAAAGTTCATCCCTCTCCATTGTCAAGTGCAACTTAAATCTATGTATAGGAAACATAATTTGTACAGCAAGACTGCTTCTTGTACTGTAATGGACAGAGGCTACTCTTAAATGCTTTATCCCATATGTGGGTCCCCTGAAATTATCTATGGCATAAGCCCAGTTATTCTCATTAGTTTAAATATATAATTATCAACCATGGATGGGTAAGGCCGATCTATAACCAAATGGGACAAGCTATTTCAAGCACAAAAAGGGAAACTGGCTAGGCTTAAAATGGCCCCCAAGGGCAGCTCACCTAGCACTAACCTATGAACCTATGAACTGATCACACATTCAAGTTTTGAATAAAAGCTGCAGCTGCCACTTTTCAGTTTGAAATCCTCACAGCATTGTTTCTAGGGTTGGTATTTTCTTCTGACTGAAATGTCATGAACTAATCACTGAACATTTATATCTCAGACCTGCAGCAGCCTGTGGTCTGGAAAGCCTTATGAAATGTTTATGACCAGGAAGGAATCTGTTAATCTTTCTGACTTAACAGACCAATGGCAGACTATTCTAGAAGAACAAGACCAATCAGCATCATAGAACTATGATGGCAGTTTCACTAGACCAGTCAGCATGACACAGTTGTGGTGGTAGTTCCAGTAGACCAATCAGTATCACACAGTTGTGATGGTACTGACTGAACTCCTATGAAGGCTGTGAGCATCAGAAGTTTGAGAACGTCAGGAAGCCAAAATTGCACCTTGAGCATGCTTGTGGGAAATATGACTGATGATAGGACTGGTTCCACTATAAAACCTCAAGCCACCAGATACTGAGGAACCATATTGCTGAACACAAATCCCTGAAACATCTGATGACTTGGGGTTTCATAATCAAACTAGTACTATCATCAGTCAGATTCTTCACAAACATGTTAAACAGTTTTTTTGCATGGGCTAGGCCATCATGCAGGAGCAAGGCCCTCATTCCCCGACACACACACACACATATATATATATATATATATATATATATATATATATATATATATATATATATATATACATATATACACACACACACACACACACACACACACACACACACACACACACACACACCAACTTTATGGTCACACAAACATGGAGAAGGAAGAAATCTCCCAAAACAAAGGAATCACTGCCAACACACATGTAGAAACCACAATAGTAGTGAATTCTTATGTAAAACATTCATCAGCATTTTATGCCTTAACATCTTTATTACTCAGGTAGTTGGCACTTAGGGAATTTTAAATCAGTAACTTGAAAAGCAGTCAATCCTCATATATCCTAGGCTGAATAATCATTTCATCAGATGTTTGGGGGCTGTAAATGTTAGTTTTTAAATATCACCTTATTTTTCTTTTAATCAAGAAAACAACTGTTCCATAACTACACATGTAAAACACTCTTCTACCTCTGTTTTTGTTTAAACAAGGGCATTAACTTCATATATTTTACTGCCAATGTGAAACTGCAAAATATATGTTTCAATGCATTTTATGCATTTTCTAGTCCAACTGATCCTGTGATTTGTGTCTAAATTTATAAGTAACCCATCATTTTGGATAAAATATTTAGTGATAGACATTTGAATCACACATGGCCATTTTGTTGTTTTATACTATTGCATCTAGTAGCAGACATAGTTTCTGAAATAAAAACTTTCCTCTTCAGTCTGCTAGATAAATATCATTAATAGTTTTATAGTACATGGAACATGGTGATTATACTATGTTATCCATAAAAAGACAAATCAGTTAAGCTATCTTTTATAGCATTAGAACTGATCTTAGCAATTATTAAGCACTCCTGCTTTACTTGTTAAGATTGGGTATCATGCTACGTAGTTAAACCTGTCAGTACTGGCCAGCAAATGACAGCTGCAGAATTAGAAATAGACCTGTTTCTGCCTGCTGTCTGTGCCAGTATTTATTTACTTATTTATTTATCATTTGTTTACTGAGAGTGTCCAACTGAGCCAAAAAAAGGCCCGTCTTCAGTAGAGGCCCAGGGAAAAAAGCTCTAAATTACATAGTAAAAAAAACAGTGTTAGCATAGAACAAAATATAAAACAAGAGGTTACATAATAAGCAACAAATACATACTGAACTGAAATGGTGCAAAAGACAGTAATATAAGGACAAGAGGTAACATAATAATTAGTAATACATATTGCATTGTGATGACATCACAACAGTAGTACAAATAATGCAGTAGGATTGTAAGTCAAACATATTAC
This sequence comes from Protopterus annectens, assembly GCF_019279795.1. NCBI lineage: Eukaryota > Metazoa > Chordata > Ceratodontiformes > Protopteridae > Protopterus > Protopterus annectens. The sequence goes on from NC_056746.1 coordinate 1,264,610,433, forward strand.
ACATTATAATAGATGTGTCTCTGACTTTCTGTAATTTAAGAAAGTGTGTGTTACTGCTTTTCTGATAGTGCTCACTGTAGATCAGAGTGTGTGACACACCTTTAAGAAGCATTCTAGTCAGTAGGCACGTGCATATAAGTACTGAGCATGTGCAAGCAAGAGTGCCATTTTAAGTGAGCAGCCAGAGTGATAGAATGCATGTGTGTAGCAGTCAGCCAGTTAGTTAGTTAAAGTTTAATGTCCCTGCCATCCATCTTGATGTGTTTGTATGTAATAAGCTACTTAAATGAACACTCGACCCTCTTTGTCTGATTTTAGATGTACAAGACGAGTGACATGGTGTCAGAATGGGATTCAGAGTCAAAAGTATGAGGGAAGCAGTTAGAAATGGAGAAATATACATGAGTAGATCTTCCCTACTGCTCAAACAACTCGCAAACAGGTCAGAAACGAATTCCATATACTAAAATTTGCTTAAATGATTTCTTTCACTAAGAATATAAAATGAAGAACTCAGAATGCTCAAAATGAATTTCTTATTAAATGAAATGTTTGAAACTGGGACATATTGATAAAAATATTTGAAATAATTATGAAAATGCTTGAAATAATATCTGAATCGCATAAAATGTATAAAAAGGGAAACTACCATATTTTTTGCTATGTACTACTTTTTCACATTAACTAAAGCTATTCGAAATGTCTGAAGTGTGTAAAGTGTTGGCATATGTCTGCAGTATTACAGCGCATTAATTTCACAAAGTACAATCATTTTGAAGAATATTTTGCGCAGTACAGTTTTTAGAAGAGTTTATTGTGCATTTGAATATTATTACAAGTACCTGGTGTGTGTGCATGTTCGTACATAATTACAGGGGCCAAGATTGCATTGTAGTTTACTATAATTTGTTGGCAGGGCAGAAGAATTTCACAGACCCACACCACTTGTGTTTGATAACAATAGTGCAGAAAATTGGAGAGTGCTTAAGCAGGAATACGATATTTTCATATAGGCTGCTTTTTCTGACAAAGACGCATGTACAAAGGCATTTATTCTGATTAATTTAGCTGGTTCAGAAGCCAATGAAAGAGAGCATTCATTTGTGTATGCACCTGTCTTGTTTGCAGGGGAGTGGAGAACCGCAATATTGTGGTACAGGCTGAAATGCGGGAAGACTCTGAATGCTTAAAACATAAATTTAGAGAACTGTGTAAACCCCAAATGAATGTTTCAGTGGAAAGACACTTATTTTACAAAAGAGATCAAAAGCCTGGTGAAACTTTTGCAGAATATAAAACCAACTTGAGAAATAAGGCTAAAACGTGCATATTTGGTAATCTAAGGGGTGAGTAGATAAAAGACTGACTTGTGTGTGATATTAATAATGACACAGTGAGAAAGATTTTGCTTCGAGACAATGATTTAATGTAAAACAAGGCCATTGAGATTTGTCAGATAAACGAGCTTACAGAAAAACACACAAATATGCTTACAAATGAGAGAGCACATTTTCCAGTACCTTTCAAAGTTAACATAGATAGTATGCAGCACAAGGTTAAAAGACACACCCAGGACAACTTCAGCAAAACCCATAGCAACTTCAGTAAGGCCCAGTGTACACACAGCAAAACAAAGAGGTGACTCAGCAAAACCTGTAGCAAGTCTCATAGTCAGCTGTCATAATTGTGGTGGTAACCATAAGCCCAAACGAGAAAAGTGCTTAGCATTTTGTCAGCAGTGCCATTCTTGCAATAAGTGGTATCATTTCAAAAGGTTTTGTAAATCAAACAAGGCACCTTGTTTTATTAAAAGAGAGCACACAAAGAGGCAAGTTGATCATTTAGAAAGCTGAAACCCTACTTTTTATGTTGATGGTGTGTCTATGCTTGGTGAAACAGTCAATGCAATAGATTTATGGGCAAAGAACGAAATCTTTTGTACTGTTCTGATTAATGGAAGTCCTGTAAAGCAAAAAATAGATACTTGTTCAAAGTGCAATGTTGCATCAGCAGAAATGTTTGCCAAAGTAAAAGCTGCAGAACAACTTGATTTGGCAAAGTGTACAACGTTTGTTGTTTATGGTGGTAAAGAGATTCAAACTGAAGGCTCAATAGTGCTTTCATGTTACTCTGTTGGGAACAGCTATGACTTGCAGTTTTATGTAGTCAAGAGTCACGTGATGTCATTATTAGGTCTCACAGGCAGTTTGAAAATGAGACTGATTTCACTTAACAAAGAGATCCACCATGTAAGCGTAAATGAGAACAGCTCAAATTTCACCCAAACTGTTTTTTATGAGTATGCTGATATTTTCGCAGACAAACTAGACAAACTCCCAGTTGTGTACTCCATGAAGTTAGACCCACGGGTCAGCCCAATTATCAGAGCAACGCAGAGTGAAAGGCTAGCTAGACAAAATGGTGCACATAGGTGTATATTTGTCCAGTAGAAGAACCAATTGAATGTGTATCCTCCATGGTTGTATCTCATAAGAAGAGCTCAGATGATATCAGAATATGTATTGATCCAAGAGACTTGAACAAAGCTTTAAAAAGACTTCCTCATCCTATGCACACAGTTGAGGAGGTTGCTGCCCTCATGCCAAATGCCACATTTTTTTTCTGCAAAGAGTTCATTTTGGCAAGTTTTGCATGATTGAAAATCTTCATTGCTAACCATATTTGGTACACCATTCAGGAGATACAGATTTCTAAGAATGCCATTTGGAATAAATTCTGCTAGTGAAGTCTTTTAGCATGTGATGGAATCATTTTTTTCTGGCTGTCCATATGGTATTATAGTTGATGATATTCTTGTAGGAGGCAATGGTGCCGTTGAACATGATAGGAACTTCAAGAAACTTCTGGAAAGAGCATGTGAAGTGAATCTTAAGCTGAATCTTCAGAAATGTAAATTCAGGCTTCGAGAAGTTACTTATGTTGGTCATTTGTTTACCAGTTCAGGTTTCCGACCAGATCCCTCCAAGCAAACAGCAATTCTTGAGATGCCAACTCCAGACAATGTTTAAACCTTACAACATATTCTAGGCATAGTCAACTATTTAGACAAGCTCATTCCAGATTTAAGTCAACTTTCAGCACAACTAAGAGAACTGACACACAAAGATGTAACCTGGTCCTGGTCAGAACAACACCAAAGAGTATTTGATGTCTTGAAACAGAAAATTGTCAGTCCACCATCTCTGTGCTACTATAATGTTCACAAACCAGTTACTCTTTCCTGTGATGCTTCTAAGTTTGGTCTAGGTGCAGTCATTCTTCAAGAGGGTAGACCAGTAGCCTATGCATTAAGAATTCTTACCCAAACCGAGATACAGTATGCCAGATAGAGAAAGAACTCTTGGCAATTGTCTTTACATGTTCAAAGTTTCATGGTTATATTTATGGCCGACCTATCCAGATAGAAACTGACCACCTACCTCTAGTCACTATTTGCTCAAATTGCAGAGGTACAATTTCAATCTTGTTTACACAAAAGGTAAACTTCTTTATCTTGCTGATACCTTATCTTGATTGCCTAGAAAAAAACAGAGAACAACATAACAATGAGAAACCTGATTTTGAAGTCATGGAAGTGAGAGATTTTTCTTCCACACATCTTCATGTGCTTAGAACTCACACAGCTTCAGATCCAGTGCTCCAAAAGCTCAACCTCTTTATCAGTCGAGGATGACCTTCCAAACAATCTTGCTTACTAGAAGATGTGCAGCAGCATTTTCCTTACAGAGACGAGATCTTGTCAGACAGTGGTATCATCATGAAAGGCCCAAAAATTATTGTTCCAAAGTCCTTACAACAAGACTACATTAAGATCTTGTGGCCACCCATGAACTGATTCTACCAATAGAAGGATGAGAGGACTAGTATTTTGGCCTTCTATGTTAAAAGATGTTGAGAAAATACTTTCATCTTGTTCTGTATGTAATAGTACAAAGCTGCATCAACAGAAAGAACCACTTCAGTTAAGCCAGATTCCTGAACTACCTTAGTCAACAGTAGCCACAGATATCTTCAAGTGGAATGGTCGACATTACTTGGTATTAGTAGACTCTTATTCATATTGGTTCGAGATTGACCTATTTCCTAACCTAACATCCAATGCCATCATTACTAAGTTGAAGAGACATATTTCTGTCCATGGTAGTCTGCACAGAGTCATTTCTGACAATGGTGCACAGCTAACAAGTCAGCAGTTAAGACAATTTGCTGAAGCATGGGACTTTGTTCATAGTATGAGTAGTCCTGAGTACCCACAGTCAAACAGCTTGGCTGAATGCGCAGTTCAAAATGCAAAACAGCTGTTAGAGAAATCCAAATGTGACAATACTGGCATTTTTCTAACCTTGCTAAATCTCAGAAACATTTCTCGTGGTAATCATCTTGGTTCACCTGCCCAAAAACCTATGTCGAGACAAACCAGAACTACATTACCAATCAGTAGCAATTTATTAGTTCTATGTGCTAAAAACAACAAAGCAGTGAAAGCCCAACTGTTGAAAAAAGCGGTTGTCCCAGAAGTCCTACTATGATAAGACCAGCAGGCTCTTACATATTGGCTGGAAGTGGCCAATTTATATCAATCTGACTTTAACTCTTTTTTTTGATTCAGCTAGCAAGATATGTTCTCAATAGCAATGTATTTTTTTACCAGGACACTTGTTATTTACAAACAAAGGGTACAGCGATAGGTGCTTCTTTTGCCCCAATATATGCTGACCTGTTTATGGCCTTTGTCGAAAAACATCTCATTTATGATCATGAGAATAACATCTACTTGGAATATATTGACATTTGGAGATGTTTTTTAGACGACTGTTGGATGGTATGGAAGGGGGAGACAAATGTGTTACATGAATTTATATCTTACCTGAACAACTACCCATGGGGATTATAATTTACTGTCCATTACGATTTGAACAGCATTACATTTCTGGACGTGATCATCAACAGATTACCAGATCATACGCTGAGTACTGAAGTATTCAGGAAATACCCTCAATATAATACCATCCTCCATGCGTCTAGTTTCCATCCACCACACATAGCCCGTAACATCCCCAAATCGCAATTTATTAGAATAAAGCGTATCTGCTCTGATGATTCTTCTTTTCAGAGACAAAGGAAGGATCTTACAAATAGATTCAAATCTAGGGGTTATGGTATGGGTTATGTGTTGCAGGCCAGTGATCTGGTCAACACAACAGATAGACAGGAATTTTTAAGTTACAAAGAACACAACACTTCGGCAATACAACCTGTTAGGTTCCTAACAACCTATGCCAGGAATTCTGGAAATTTAATTCAAAGTGTAAACAAACATCGGAACATTTTACAATGTGATCATGAAATAGCACACATTATACCTGAAAGATGTCAGTTTTCGTTTCGTAAAGGAAAAAATCTTGGTTCTTGTTTTAATCATTATAAGCATGGGACATTGAATCAATCCTCTCAATATGTACAATCTACATTATCGGGGGACCTTTTAGTTAGCTGCTATCCATGTGGCCATTGCACCAACTGTGATAAAGTCATGAAATCCAAACAATTTTCCAGCCGCAATAGCCCCATAGTTTATGATTTGAATTTTTTTGCAAACTGTAGTACCGACTGGTTAGTATATCAAGCTACATGTTCTTGTGGTTCCTTTTATATTAGCCAGACCTCTCGTCCATTCAGAATCAGAATCTCTGAACACATTAGTAATATCAAAAATAAAAAGGCAACCAATGCACTGTACAAACATTATTTAACACACCCCACTGCCAGATTTTCCTTTATGGTTATTGATATTATTAAGGGCAACAAATCCAATAAAACTGGTTGGCACTCTATTTTAAACAATAAAGAAAAAATTGGATTGTTAAACTGGGTAGATTGTTTCCACCTGGTTTAAATGAACAATTCTAGTATGGACAAATAAGCTTCCAGATGGGTGTATTTAACTTGCAACAAAAGCTGTATTTGGTTTACACTGAAGAATTCTGTGATATCTTCCGGCCAAAACCGGCCTGATTTTTGTTGTTTTATTACAATAAAGACATTTTGGAACACAGTATGCTGGCTCTACTGTTTCTTGGCTTTTCCTATTTGGTTCTGAGCCGTGCATCTGCGTCTCGTGCAGGAGTGTTTTTTTGACTGTAAGACCAGCAGACTGCTCACTTTATTAAAAGAAAGGAGTGAGTATGCAGACATCAGAAGGTTTTGATCACATTGGATTTGTGAAAAATTTGTGTCAAGAGCCGTGATTATACATTGTAGAAATACAAATAATGGAATTTAGGCAGAATTGGAAGCATTTATTACCTGTGTTCGAGCCAGTGTTACAGCATCTTGCCTGTGATAAAGACTCTAATTCTCAGAGTGACTTGTCCAGTGTTCCTGTTCCAGGGGACATTCAGTCAGCAATCCCTGTTCCTGAGAACATTCCCAAGAGTTCTGAAGTAGAACATTCCCCATTGACTGTCCCTGTGCTAAACCCAGTCCTAACTGTTACATTACGAGATCAGGTCGCAATTCCAGACCTAGTTCCAGATACACAGCAACCTGGACATGACTGCTGTTTTGTTTATTATTGTCTGTATAATTGCATGCATAGTCAAGTGTCATTGCTTATATGAGATGGCTTAGTAAAGAGGGTGTATGTATATCAGAGTGTGTGATATACCTTTAAGAAGCATTCCAGTCATTGGGCACGTGCATATAAGTACTGAGCATGTGCAAGCAAGAGTGCCATTTTGACTGAGCAGCCAGAGTGAGAGCATGTATGTGTGTAGCAGTCAGTCAGTTAGTTTAAGTTTAATGTTCCTGCCATCCATCCTGATGTGTTTGTATGTAATAAACTACTTAAATGACACCTGAGCCTCTTCGTCTTATTCAGATGTACAAGACAAATGACACTTGCTATGTGCTTTATGACTTTGAAAGCCAGCAAAACACTTAGTGCTTTTTTTCTGTAAGTAGTACTGTATGGAACAGATAAAGGTCCGTGCACTACAAGGCATTATAATTAGGTCCCTGGTCATAACCTGTTATTATGTGCACTCAACATGGACACTGAGATTCACCACTCAAGCTTTGCTCTCGAGGTGAATTTCCTGGCATCCATGTCTAGAACACATAATAAGCCGGTTATGATCGGCGAGGCAGTCATAATCCTCTGTATTATAACTTGTTCACATTCAAATCCAATTGCAACTGCTGATAACACTTTCTCAAAAATGAAGAATGGTTATTTTGTTTCATTTTCATATGCAGTAATTACAAGATTGTTGTTGAAGGTCACACAGTAAGGTCCAGTAGAAAATGGGGAGCACCTTTTGAGGATCTTAATTTCTTTTTCAATAAATAATGTCCAACTTTCAAGTTATGTTGGGTGCAATATTTACTCTTGACAATATTTTCCTTTTTGTCTTCTTTCAAGTGTCATGACTTCTTATTATTGTCACTATTAAAGTTTAGGTGGGTAAGGAAAGTTTACTACTCCAGTTAGCCTTTAATTTGATTTGTGCAGATGAATAGTCAATGGAAAAATCTGGTATTGCTGCACATCATGTAAGGAAGATACATATGTATTTCTCTTTGCATTTCTTATGACTTTTCCAAGTGTGGACGTAAATCCTTCAGTGAGTCGCTTTTTGTTGCTTTCCAATACTCTAAGCCACGTATATAACAAAATGAGCAAAGAGTTGCCCATTAAACTATCGTCCTTTATCAGTTCTCAGAATTTCAGGTATGGCCATTAGTGAAAATATTCTGTTCATAGCGGGGATAACAGTATTTGGAAATGTGGAAATGACTAGTGTAATAAATGGTTTGATGCTGTAATAAATAACCTATAACCTGGAAGTATTCAACAATACAGAAAGGAATACATAGCATTTACTATAGTCTGTCCACAACTGTGTTGGTATGTCTGATATCTGGGTATGGCTATCTCTTGCCTGGCATGTCACATAGCCTTGAATCACAGTTTTTATGTTTTTATGTATTTGTCATTTTCTTTTACTTTGGATTTTGATATTATTATACATTGCTGAGTCTAATGTGCACACAGTAAAATTGTGGCTTGGAATAACTGAGGGCTGAACAGTGTAGATCATCTCAGAATAAGCTTTCTATCATTAAAAATAGCAAAGATCTTGCTGATGCTGAGTGTATTCCTAAAGGATGCGAGCATCCAGTAAATTATCTCTGATTCTTTTTCTGTGAACTTATCTAACGCAGTTCTTTACTTGTTAAACTACCACATCGTAGCATGTATGTGTGTTTCTTCTATGGTGAAAGCTTTTTACAACTGCATATTATTTTGGCACATTACATGTGGGTGGCACTCAGAAAGGTCTGTGGCGCACTAGATCTTGGGTTTCTTGGAGAACATATGATCCGCAGATCTATTGGAACATAATTTAGAAAGTTATCACAGTGAGTCCTATACACATAGCATACTGCAGTAGTCAAGGTTATGGTGCCCACAGTGGCAAACTAGTATCACCAGTCCCACTGCATTTGCAGCTTGAGCTCTATTACAAACATATATATAAAACATAGGAGCAAAATATCTAAGGTGTATGAAGTGCAAAGTGACAAAGCCAGTGTTGGCACAACAACTCTGGTAACGTGCAGACAGACAATGGAGAAACACCACCTTCCACTTTCAGTAGTTTGCATTACTCAGTTCTGTATAGGGTAGTAATGTGTCTCAACCTTTCTTCATCAAAATCTGTAACAAGTGTGCAAAATATGTGTCATGATCCCACATGATCCTGGAAGTGTAAAATTAAGTACATTAATGCTTATGATATTTGTAGTCTGGAGGACATCATAAATATCTATGTATTTGTGCTTCCTGATGTCTCTAGACAGTGTATTGAATATTGGCTTCTTTCTATAGTATACATGATACTTGACAATCAAACTTACTGATGTACCTCATATGGTGTGTATGGTGTGATAGTTGAGAGGTATATGCTATCTCAGAGGTCAATTTGCTTGCCTCATTTTGTAATTCAGAGTACCATGCTCCTTTGTATCTCATTATATGTATTGAATTCCATAGATGCTGTTAAGTACAGGTTTTGTTTCACACCAGTACTGGATATTGAATAAGGTAGTCTGAGAATCTGTATGGGTATCCAGAGCTCAAGGATCATATAAAAGGCTTAAGCAGAGGTACCTAACCTTATTGGCATAAATGTAACTGATGAGATGTACTACGGTACTGGAGACACAGAAGTTCAAACCATTTTTTACAATGTGAATGAAGTCTATTAAACAAGCAGTAATAGCATGCCAAAAAAGGACAGCAATTCATATACTGTAAGCACTATTCAAACATGCAGGTAGTCATGGTTTTATGCTGTTTTGTAAATGGTGAGGCTTATCAGTCCTTTTTCTCTGCCAAATGAAATAATATTAAATAGATATATTTTATTTGCTGTTGCGTAACCTGGAGATAAGGAGACAGTAGTTCATCTTGAAAAGCAATATAAAACAATAATCTACTTTGAAATATTTATTGGATGATGTTCACAGTGTATGGTTCAATTTTCAGATATTTACATTCATTTCTTCATTTCTTAACCTTTATAATCTCTTAGTCAGTGGGAAGGCCCAGAACTTTGATGTAATGCTTATGTGACTGAAGGCAAAGTGCAAACATAAAATATGTTTCATGGTTCATGATGGAGTATGTGCTCCTGCCTGATAAGAGGTAACTTGTATCATAGCTGCTTCAGCTTTACAGCTCACTGGAGTAGCTACTAGTTTATTGATGCTTATTCCATATAAGAGTGACCTGTTTGTGCTTAAATGCTACTCTTTGTGTGTGTGTGTGTGTGTGTGTGTGTGTGTGTGTGTGTGTGTGTGTGTGTGTGTGTGTGTGTGTGTGTTTTCCAAAACATCACAGCTTCTTAGATGAAGATCATGTCAGATTCTTCATTGAATGCTGCTAACTACTCTTTCTGTGAAGCAATTGAGTGACCTCAGAATGGAAATACAAAAGTAAAGCTAGCTCTGGGTTTTTGGGAGGGGAGGGCTTGCCTCCTGCAAAATATTTTCTTTTCAACTTTTGTTTTGTGATGTGTTTGCTCATAAATAGTATAAACTGAAATACATGGCTTCTAAGCATTTGTGCACTTGACTGTCAATTATGGGTAATATTTGCTATAGTTAATTGTGAACTGAGATGAGTAATAATAAGAATTCATAGTAGATACATCAGTATCATATCTAGACATGTATTCTTTGAAGCTTTCAAGACAATATGTGAAACACTGACTGTACATGTGACACCATCCTTGAAGTTACATCCTTTTAAATGAAGATCTGCTCCTGTTTTGTGGCATGCAGCTGTTTTCAAACTTGGCAGTGATTATAATTGTAATCATGCTCCACTGATTTAAGTGTTTTATGCCTGACTACAACACCAGTGACCCAGAACAGCCACGTAAATCTCTGTTCTGAAGATGCCAGTCAGAGAGTAGGGAATGATCAACCCCTGGCCTGGTCTCTGTCATTGGGAGAGTCATCTTATGGACTGTCTGTTGGTGTCCAGTGGATATGATGGCCAGTTGGAGTTACATTTACAAGCCTTTCCAAGACAGCAGGTATTCAGAAAGCTTACATGTATTAGCACATGTTAGTATATGTGTTGGTATCCCTGTATTCCTGTAGCATATGGGGTTGCTTAGGTAACTATACCATGGCTTGCTCATTCTATTATAATAGCCCCAGTATTAGGTAAGGTCCCTGAACTGTTAGGGGGCTCATCAGGGAGTGTCAGCATGGACATTGGAAACTGGAGCTGGCTGCAGCAGAAGAGAGGAAGTAGGTTAGCAATGCACTTCAGTTATGAAACTTGAACAAGAGGTGCTAAAGCTTGCAGCTTTGCAGCTAAATATATATATATATATATATATATATATATATATATATATATATATATATGTCTGTGTATGTGTGTATTTATAGACATGCATACATCTGTGTGCATGTGTATTTATACCTAATTTTCCTAGTTTATTACACAAAACTGATCACCTGCTGTTTGCATATTGTCATAACTAGCATGAATTTTGTATTGTAGTCATTGTTAGTGTGGTAAATCTTGCCAGATTACTGTTTGAAAATGATTGTTTTTCCTTAGAAGAGTTATCTAGTTAACAAAATATAATAAGTAAACAAGTGACTGATAAAGCCAGATGACCAAAGGGCTAGTAATAACAAACTCTTCATCATATATGTTGTCTTTCTATCACAGCTGGTAACTGTTAATGGTGAACTTATACGTTTTGCCACTATAGTGCATGAGGAATGTATATACAATAGGGGATAACATCGTGGGAGGGAAAAAAACCCTCACTGTTTACATGTACTAACAACAACAACAAAGAAATCAGTTACCAAACCACAAAATCCAACAGCCCTTTCAGAATGCATTGAAATATAATTAGGGCAAACATCACATCATAAAAGAGAATGCTTTGTTTAATTGGAGACTCCCAAGTATTTTGCCTGAGTTTATTATTATTACTCTTATTATCTTATCAGTCAAAGGGAAGGCCCAGTTACACCTCTGTTTAGGTTGCATGGATATTTCACTTTATTTGAAAAAGGTGGCTGAGCTACGCAGTGCAGATTTCTGCTATAATTCATGTAATGTCTTAATGTTATGACACTAAACTGAAAACAAAGTGCTGGGCACCCCAGTGTTATATGAGAGGGTTTCAGCTCAGCAAAAAAACAAAGCAAAATCAAAGCTAAAATACTGCTGTTCTAAGAAAGATTAATATGCATGTTCATTCTATGTCATGTTGGCACATGAGTGTTTATTTACAAAAATAGTTTAAGAGGAAGAACATACTGGGTTATAAAATAACTTGTTGATTTAATTCCTTTGTCATTTAAAAAGCCTGTTGATGCAAACATAGACTTTTCTTTTCTTTTCAGAGTTAACCCAGAGGTCCAACGACTTGTTTAGCATCATAACTATGAAACTTGGTAGCTGTGGTGATCAGACCTTGGTCTGCTTGTTCATAACTATAGTCCCTGGATATTCTGCCACACATAGACATAAATTACATTGACCAGGAATCAAACCAATTATACATAAAAGAGCAATGATGTCTGTTAGGATCGTGTATAAAGCTACAACTATTTTCACGGTTAATTGTACCTACTGGCTGTCTGCAGAGCTGGATCCAGCACTAGGTGACTTAGGCAGTTGCCTAGGGCCCACAGGCTGGGGGGGGGGGGGCTGGCCAGGGGGCTGCCGCAACATTTACCTTTTAAACAATTAAAAAAAAATAAAATATTTTTTCTTCAACAATGTCTGTGTGATTTCTTCTTTAAGAAGAACAGAAACTGACATTGTTTATGTAGTTTTGCACAAACATTTTGGAATAAGATGATTTGCACTTCTTGTAAGACTGGTGTGCAAAGATGATTGGCATTTTACCAATAGGAGACTTCATGAGTCTGTGGATTGGGTGATGGGAAGCTTGGAATGAAGTGAAAGTACAGCCTGTCAAATTGTGAATTTAGATAGAGCTGGTCCATCTGTGGTTTTAGTGCTATATTGTGATATTCTGCACAGCCCAATTTCTGTTTTTTCTTAGACACTCATTTAGGACAATCTGACACACCAGGTGAGCAATGTGGTGAGCCTGAGTATATAAAAGTCAAATGTGTGCTTCTCTGTTGACATTGTAAAAGTACATTGCATTTTGGTTTGATTATCCCACTAGAATGTTCCAGCACAGCCAAAAACCATTGCTGTACTGTAATCAGTAGAGCAGTGTTCAATAGTACAGGTACATAGTTCCCCTAATTCTATCCCCCCTAATCCACAGAGTCTGTTCCTGCTTCCTTCCCTGGTTTAATGAAGGGTACTCCACACACTGTGCCTTCCCAAACACTGCCTAAGATTTCAGTTGATCAGTATAAATCTGATACATTATTTTGTGAAGCATAAGGTTCTGTGGATGGTGGTGCTCTATTGTGGCTTGTCAGGGTAAGCTAAATTCATCCAAGAAACTGAAGGGGATGTCAAAAGCTTTTAAAGAAACAAGGAAAAGTAAGGCATGCCTCATGTAAGTACTTGCTGTTTGAATGTTCAGAGCATACAGTCCTGTTTAGGAAGTGGCTAGTATTACAGTAGCTCATTTCTTCCATGTATGATATTTTATGTCTTTAAGATGTGGGTCTTTAGCAGGATAGTCAGCTTATTGATTTATCGTTCCTTTGGAGGTGCATACCTTTTTGGACTAAAAGGGATGATCAGTATTCTGGGATTGCTGTTTTTTTCCACCTGGGTACTGGACACTTACTGACTTAACTGACATTCACCCTGAGAGATGTGCCATCTTGGATGTTTCCTGTTTGCAACAAGTGGTTCTGATTGTTTCTGTTTATGGCCCCACTGATCTCACTGATATGAAAATATTGTGGACAGGCTATGCCCATTTTTAGTAGTTGGCACAAAGATGATTTGAGTAGGGGGTTACTACATGGTTCTCATGCATTCTGTATGGGATACTTGTGATTTAAAGGAGTCGCAGGAAATCTATGAGGTGGCACAGTTTTAGTTAGGTGTAGCTTGCCATTTCTTTTTTGTCAGGATTTTAGGAGGTTTAAGATTGACTTTTTTGTTTGTTCTGTTGCTTTAATGGAATTTCCTTATTTCATTTTATATAGTGATTTTTTTATCATGTTAGTATTCTTAATTCCTTTTGGTTTTAGGTCAGTTTTCCTGTGCCACTAAGGATGTTCTTCATTTAAATGCCAGTGTAATGCATAATGCCTAGTTTTTTTAAAGAGCCTGTGGCTTTGTGGGAGAAACATTTTGATTTTTGTCTTTTCTACACCAGTCAGAGCATCTGGTAGCTTAACCGGAGGTTGAAGTTTAAGACTTTCTTATATTAGGGAAACTAGGAAATCTGATCATGTTGTGCTTTGTATGCCATTAATATGACGTCCATCTCAGCACATTTCTTGTGGCACACATTGCAAAAACAGCTAGATCAGGCTAACTTGCTGAAAGAAAAAACATTCTGTGAAGATCTGGACAGTTGATAGGTATGAGAGACTGCTGTGATTTAAGGAGGGACAGTGCAGAAATTTAAGGAAAATCAGGTACATTTCTGTTCTTTAGTTTTGCAGAATGTACCTGATGTTTCTTGTATTTTGCTCTGCCCTGAAGAAGAAGGACTTAATCAATATGAAAAATCTATTGCTAGAACTGGCAACAGCATCTGGGACTGAGCAACACGTAGAACTATGATTAATTGTACAGTCTTGGTCGAACAAGACCCCACCTATCCAACAACCAGAACTTCAGAGATCTTGCAGAAAATAAGGGAAATGAAGAAGACTCTGTAAACATATGTTGTTAGAACCTAGTCAGTAAATAACAACACTAAACACTCAATCAGACACTGTTCAATTGCTAAGAGATGAGACACACAAGCATACCGCTCAACTGGAAGTATTGTAAGTGAGACAGGAATATCTCGAGGTGAGATTACTAGATTCTGAGGACCAAGCTAGAAGAAATAGCATAAGGTCAGCGGGTGTCCCAGAATGCTTGGAGGGTAGAAATTGCCCTAGATTTGTTAAAAAAAAAAAAAAAAAAGATGTTGGGTGCATGGACTGGTATGGAGGAAGCGCATATACAAATAGAAAGGGCACATAAAGCACCATGGAGCCCCATACACACTGCTTTAGCTCTCCCGAGGCATATTATAGTGCAATTTGAAACTTATGCTCTAAAAGATCAAATTCTTACCAAACTGTGGCAACCAAACTGCATATTAATATGGGCACATATAAGAATCTTTATTGAACAGGACTTCTTGGTTCTGATATAAGAATCTTTATTGAACAGAACTTCTTGGTTCTGACATAAGAATCTTTATTGAACAGGACTTCTTGCTTCTGACATAAGAATCTTTATTGAACAGAACTTCTTGGTTCTGACATAAGAATCTTTATTGAACAGGACTTCTTGGTTCTGACATAAGAATCTTTATTGAACAGGACTTCTTGGTTCTGACATAAGAATCTTTATTGAACAGGACTTCTTGGTTCTGACATAAGAATCTTTATTGAACAGGACTTCTTGGTTCTGACATAAGAATCTTTATTGAACAGGACTTCTTGGTTCTGACATAAGAATCTTTATTGAACAGGACTTCTTGGTTCTGACATAAGAATCTTTATTGAACAGGACTTCTTGGTTCTGACATAAGAATCTTTATTGAACAGGACTTCTTGGTTCTGACATAAGAATCTTTATTGAACAGGACTTCTTGGTTCTGACATAAGAATCTTTATTGAACAGGACTTCTTGGTTCTGACATAAGAATCTTTATTGAACAGGACTTCTTGGTTCTGACATAAGAATCTTTATTGAACAGGACTTCTTGGTTCTGACATAAGAATCTTTATTGAACAGGACGTCTTGGTTCTGACATAAGAATCTTTATTGAACAGGACTTCTTGGTTCTGACATAAGAATCTTTATTGAACAGGACTTCTTGGTTCTGACATAAGAATCTTTATTGAACAGGACTTCTTGGTTCTGACATAAGAATCTTTATTGAACAGGACTTCTTGGTTCTGACATAAGAATCTTTATTGAACAGGACTTCTTGGTTCTGACATAAGAATCTTTATTGAACAGGACTTCTTGGTTCTGACATAAGAATCTTTATTGAACAGGACTTCTTGGTTCTGACATAAGAATCTTTATTGAACAGGACTTCTTGGTTCTGACCAGGTGATGGCGGGCTTCATATCTCCCGATCCTGAGACTATGCAAAGTCCAGGGAATACACTTTAAACTTTTGTATCCAGCAACTCTAAAACGTTTTGTCATGGGTGAACCTAAAACTTTCTAAGATCCTCGAAGTGCCAGAGAAACCATACTGATTCTACCACCAAACTCAAAGGATCAATGCCGGAGCAATTCACAATGGGTTACTGATACTATGGCTGGAGCAGACACTACCTCTTTCTGTAGGTCCATAACCCACCTTTGTGAATACAGAATGTGTTTCCATTCTTCAAGAAGCAATTGGCACTTAAGGACAATGCTTGGTTTCTCATGGAAGCCTGGAGAGCTCCAACCTGATTGCTTTTAAAGAAGGGACATAATTTCTTTGGATACGAAATATAATTTTGGACAATAGTTAGTAATTCATTGCCCATGTAATCTACAGATCTCAGGCAATACGCCATTAGAAGCTGTGGTGTTAATGCATTTGACGTAATCCAATAAAAATATGGTGAGTCTTTTACATTGTATGTTAAAAATAATGCTTAAAGATATGTTGTACTTTTTGAGGAGCTTAGACCTTGATTATGCATTACCAGTTGTGGGAGGTAGGCATCCCAAGCTACCATAGCTGTCCCTTTGCATTTGTGTTATGCTTACTAGCTACCTTAGCTGAAAAACAATGGTTATCCTGGAAACCCAATGGAGCATGACTCCCTCCTAGGAAGTTACCATTGTAAGATAATGTTTGTACATTGTTTGTATGATTCTGTTTGTTTCTACATTTATGTATCAAGCAATTTGGGATAGTTAATATTAAGAAGAAGCAAATGTGTTTAACAGTTTCACAATTTATGGCAGAAATGGAGGACAGAACAATGAATTAAGTGAAGCGAGCCACTTACACAACATAGGAGTTTTATTTAGTAAGGCTGCATGACTTGCCATCATAGTAAATCCTGGTTTGTTTTTACATGGAAGGTTAATGGCATGAATGACTCTGTGAAGACATGGAGGATTTTCTCCTACATTCATAAACTACGACCTGGCATAAGGAACATAAAAAGCTACAAAGAGGGGAATACTACATAGGTGACCTCTCTTCTTATCCCAGGTAAAAAAGATTCTGAAGTGAAACTATATATATATATATATATATATATATATATATATCCATGGAGAAGTATTAAATCACAGAAATTATAACTCACCTAATCTCCCTATCAGATCATGCCCCAGTCCAAGCCCTCTTGACCTCAGAAACTGAGAACATTTTTTCAAAACATTAAGTGGTTAACTGAGGTAATGAAAATAAATTTAACTGAGGTGGAGATGAATGATTGGATGAGCTCAAAAGTAAAATTAAACAAGCCATACAACAGGAAACTAAACAAACCTGGGCAAAAGCAAAGAAACAATACAGAGACCTTCTGGGCGAGCTGTGCATATTACAGTTTGGTCAGGGGCACAGAAATGAAGATGAATAAGCCAGACCTAGAGAAATTAAAGCATAATTGTAAAACAAGCTGGATCAAAAGCTTATGTTCTATAAATCAGCCATTAAACATATTGCTTTTGCAAACATCCTAAAAACTGTTCGGGTGCGGGGACGTGCACTTAAGCTGTAACAAGAATGATAATAAAACTCTGGGAAACTACACAAAAACAGAGGCAGATTACCCGGAGGGAAAACTTAAAACTCTACAAGCCTAATATGTGCAACTTTGTACCACTCAAGCTCATGAGTTCCTGATCCCTGAAGAAAGAACATTTTTTGAATGGGATTATCTTGAATGTACTGGCACAGACTCATAGGGACAGACTTTTGTCCCCCATATCAGAGGCAGAACTACAGGAAAGGTGCAAATACCAAGCCACAAGTAAATCTCTGGGATATAATGGCCTCCCATGGGACTTACAGAAAATATATAAGGAAGAGCTACTGGGGAAATGGTGTGTTCTGATGAATAGGATATTAGAAGAAGAAGCCACCATGTGGTCTTGGATACAGGCGGTAAGAATCCAGTATTTCCTGAGTCCTACTATGCAATCTCTGTGCTGAATCATGACTACAAGATCTTCGTGACTATTCACACAGACCAGTGTACCTTTTTAAAGAGGGATGTCAAACGTATGATAACATGTTACATACTGTATGTGTTTTGGGTGACTCTCAGGAAACAGGGAAGCCACTCCTATTGTTATGTTTAGATGTGGAGAAGGCATTTGATAGGTTGGAGTGTTTTTTTTCTCTATAGCATTTGAAAAGAATGGCCTTCCTCTGATGCATTTATTAACGTCATGCAGAGCCTCTATGCAGGCACCACAGCAGTAGTGAAGATCTGTGCAGGGTTATCCTCCCCATTCGACATTACAAGGGGCACCAGACAAGGTTGTCTTCTGCTCTTTGCACTCTATCTGAAGTCATTAGCTCTGGCAATTAAGGAGTCTCCTATATAGGGCTATAAATGAGGTCCATACGAGCTAAAAATCTCTTTATTTGCACTCACACTCTCTCACTTGGTAAAAGAACTAACTCTTTTCTATATAATTAAAATGTTTGGCCATTTTGCAAGTTATACTATCAATATCCGGAAAAGAAAAGCAGTTGCTAACAACTTAAACTTTCAGCAGGAATTAGCATTTAGTTATCCTTTCTTACTATACAACAACAAATTAAAATATTTAGGAATATGGATTGCAGACACATGGGAACAGTCTCGCTCACCTGTTAGGAAATTCAGCGTAAAGTAGCAGCACATTTCTAGAACTGGAAATTACTCCCGTTGGACCTGGATCAGAAGACTCAGGCAATAAACTGGTTTGTCCTACTCCTATTGCTATATGCAATGCAAGCCCTGGCCTCCTCTCCACCAGAAACACTTAGAAAATAGATTATAAAACTATCTAAAACCTAAATCTGGGAGAGAAGCTGCCCCCTGGGTGGCTTGGGAAAAACTGGCATTACCTGGACATCTGGGAGGAATATTGATCCCTGATACACAACCTTATTGGGGAGTTACTGCTTTCTCTATAGGGATGAGGAGCGTCTCTAACACCTACAAAGAACTATGGAAAAATATGATATTAGTGAGATGTGATATCCCACTGGGATTAGGTTACTTGTACTTAGTTATTCTCGAGCAGGACCCCGAGGGCTACCCTCCTCCAATGAAACTACTCTTGCAGCAACTAGGAACTTTGTTTAAAACTCCATCCCCAAACCACTTGAAGGAACTTGTCCTACAGATAGTCTACCCCAGCCCATAAACTAAAGTACCTTCAGCCCAGGCAACTGTGGAAAACTGGGAAAGCAGTTATGATACAGATATCAGATGTTGGATAATGGAAGAACATTGGAATGAGAAGAGGTAAAGGCAAAATATGCCCTTCTACACATACTCCACCTGGAATACCAGGGAATGAGAGTGTCCTTAAGACATATGGAATGTTATAAAAATGTAGCCCTGAGGGAAACTGACCTTGTCCAATTAATTAGCCATTTTAGGAACCAAGATTCAGTGGGGCATCCAAGGGTATCTGGCTTCTATAAAGCATTGATGCTTCTCAAACATGCACAAATACAAAAAAACTAAAGCAGTCTGGGATAGATCATTAAACACTCAAATACAACTCCAGAAACTGCTTAGGTAGCTGAAACTTCTGTACTTCTGAACTAGGGATAGAAAATTTAGGATATTTGGATGGATGTCTCCAGAAATATTTCTATACCCCGGCCAAATTAAGAAAATCTTCCCAACACTCTCTGGGGTTCTCCTGAAGAGGGCAATTGGCTACATATAATCCTTACATGCCCCAGCTTGGTTAATTTCCAAACTCATCTTAGACAATCGCTTCATAAGGTACTTCAAAACCACTGGATGCTGACCCGCAGTTATATCTCTTAGGTTTGCCTAATGAAGACATGCTTACACCCCCCAGAATCCCTATTGATTTTAATAATGCTTATTGTAAAAAAAGGCATAACCAAGAAATGGAAGCAAACACAGCCACCAAAACTTATTAGCGTGCAGCAGATGCTTACAGAGGTGATGACTGTTAAGCTAATATTAGTGAATGGACTCCCAAGATCAAAACTCCCAACAGAAGTGGAGCCCCTGGCAGGCATGCACACGTACACTGGAATCTGCATATGAGAAATGAAATATTTTCTAAATGCATGTAAGTTTAAAGTTAACATAAGGAGATAACAATATTTATTTGTTTTATTTATTGACATTTGTTTACCGAGAAAGTCCACTGGGCCATAGTGAGCCCATTTTCAGTGGAGGACCGGGGAGAAAAGCTCCAAAACAAAAGCAAACAAAATACAGTATTAAAATACAATAGTTGCAGCGAGATAATGAATGCAGTGATTGCAATGAGATGCAATAAGATTGCATATAAAAGGATTAAGGACATTGGGCACTCCCATAAGTCTAACATAAAACAGAGCTGTACAGTACCACAAATTGAGGACCAGACCATCAATATCTATAGGGAAAGTAAAACTCTTGAGACTATATCTGTAATGTTTACAGTGCTGTGGTCTAATTGCCTACTAATTCTTCTAAATAGTTATCTGATCTATTGTTAGTAGTTAAATTGTTTATTTGACCAGAACAGGGGTAGGTAAAGAGGTTCAATCAAAACAATAATAATTAATGGGAAATCTAATCACAAGGATTCTTTAGGCTGTGAATAGTTCCATAATTTAACAGTAGGCATTGAATTCCTGTAATGTATACTAACTGATAGGACTTCTTTGAGGTCTCAGTGAGCTACAACAGCATGAATGGGAACATATTATTATTTGAGCCAAAAGCAGCTATATTTACCTGGATAACTATGTAATGCTTTGTACATAAAGCTTATATAAATACCTGTCTATCCTAAAACCGACAAAGAAATTCACTAATATGTGCTAAGTGATGATACTCCTCTGAGGCCTGAGTGATTTCTGGCACAGTATAAATGGAAGCATCTTATTACACGAACCAGAGTTGGCTATACATATTAAGATAATTGTATAATGCTCTGTTTATAAAGTTTGTATAAGACGTTTGTCATTTTGCCCTCTTAGCATGATCAATAAAATCTGCCAACAGATGAGCCTCTTTATACTGTAAACAATTGGTTAATTTGTTATATCAGCAATGGAAACCTATGAATGTAAGTTGTGTGATGCAACTGTGATAAGTAGCAATGCTGTACACTGTTAATTGTGGTAACAAAGCTTATCTGGATACAAAAAATATATAACGTCTCCTCACCTCCTCCTTCTAGGGAGAAGGAGTAGATAGACTTTTCCAAGGGCTTGTTCAAGGCCAGTATGGCCCTTAAACCACCTTCATTTACAGTTTCTTCTTCCACTCCACAGAAGGTTACTGTGGAATCCCATTCCTTTGATGAGGAGAAGGCCTCAGAATCTGATGATCATTCATTGGCCTACTCCTCTCACATTCACTCTCCTGGCCAGATTCCCTCAGATGATGAGGATTCCCTTTCGCCTGACAACCCAGTGAAAGAGGCATCCATTGGTTAGGTCATTTTAGAAATGATGAAATTCTTTGAGTGGGAGTTTAGGCAAATCTCTGATGCCCAAGAAATACTACAGTCTTTTGCAGGTGGGCACTCCAGCCTCCTCCCCTGTCCTCCTAGTCCTGGAGGCCTTTTTGGATGCTTTCAAATCCACATTTTCAGCTCCTGATTCACAGCCTCCTGTTCCTAAAAGGCCATGCAGATTAACAAGTTTCCAGAGGACCTTACATTCTTTTGTAGAAATCTGTAACTGACCCTTCAAATGTTTCCATAACTTCTGGCAAACCTTCTAAGCTACTACCTAATGCCCTACCTTCAGACAAGGGCAGCAGGGCTATGGATAAGTGGTGAAAAGGGTCAACAAATTATCAGACCCAGATAACCAAATACCTTTTATCTATCCTAATCATTTTAAACAAGGCAGCAGTGGACATGCAAGGTATGATGTCTAAACAACAAGTTTTGTCCTTGGTCAGTCAAGCCGCTCAAGTGGCCAGACATAGTATTAAATGCAGCTGTGATAACTGCTGAGGCCTCCAGAGCAGCGGTTACTGGTGCCGTCATCTAGAGATATGAATGTTTATGCAGCCAGAAGATTTCTAAGCTAAATTCATTGATTCATTCTGGACAAAAATCTTTTGTTTGTACCACAAGCAGTTAGTCTATTCAAAACCTTACAGGAACAAAGTAAAACTGTGAAAGACTGCAGGAAAATCCTTCTTACCTCTGTATGCAGATGCTAGCAGAATTACCTGGCCAAGTGTACTTCTTTTGTTAGAAGGAAACATAGACCTTCCCAGAAACATAAGAAGGCACCCAGGAAAATATTTCCAGAAAAATCTGAAAGGACCCCCAGATCTGGGAGGCCTCCCTTGTCTGATAAGTCACTGTGACTATCTTTCCAACCCCCTCATCCTCAGTCTTTCCCTATCCCTCTCAAAAAGGCCCACTCAGGCCATTTCAAACTTAGAAAAAATGACCAAAGACAATTGGATACCTCCCATCATAAAAAAGGGTTACACCCTGTCCTGGAAAACACTTCCTCCCTTAAAAGGCATCCCACCTCCTCCCCACAATCAGTTAAATCTTCTTCCTCCCATCCTTCAGGTATTACAGTCTCAAGGCTTGATCAAATCAGTGCCTCTTCATTTTGTGGGATGAGGATTTTATTCCAGACTGTTTCTTGTCCCAAGAGAAGAAGGGTAGTGGAGACCCATACTGGATCTCTCTCTCTCTCTGCTCAACACTTTCCTCAAGGTTCCCACTTTCAAAATGCTTTCCCTTCAATCACTCCTTCCCTTTATTCTCCCACAGGTACTTTTAGTCTCCTTGTATCTGAAGGATGCCTACCTGCATATCCCTGTTTACTTTTCTTGCAAGAGATTCCTCATGTTTTGTAGTGGCTCATCTCACTTTGTTTACTGCTTTGCTTTTTGGGTTCTCTACAGGCGACAGAGTGTTCACAAAGTGCCTAGTTCCCTTTATAGCATTTTGCAGGACTCAGGGAATTCTGATATTTTCTTACCTAGACAATCAGCTTATCCAGGCCTCTTCACCTCAGATCCTATAGAAGCACCTCCAATTAATTCTGAACCTCCTCATGCAATTGGGATTCACAGTCAAATCAAAGAAATAAAAATAATCTACCCTGTAACCCACTCAGGGACTACTTTTCTTGGGTTGCAGACTGGACACCAAAAACATGCAAGCTTTCTTGCTGCAGGAAAAGGTTCAGAGCCTCACAACTTACAGCCAATCCCTAAGCCAGTTCAGACAGGGAGAGTCTCAAAGCACTACAATTCATGGCAGCAGTCATAACAATGCTTCCTTTACCAGGATGCATATGTGGAAAATACAGTGGTACCTGAAAAATGTGTGGTATCAACACTCTTACACCCTGGACACACAAATTGCTTTTATGCCTTGTCTCAAGAAAGAGATCCTATGGTGGGTGACATAGGTGAACCTCAATCCAGGACTACCTTTTAAGGCACAAATCCCAAGTCAAGAAATGTACAAAGACACCTCAGACATGGCTTGGGGAGCTTGGATGGGCAGCTAAAAGGTCCAGGGCCATTGACAGTTCACCCTCAAGGAAGAACACATCAACCTAAAAGAGATGATGGCTTTTATCCAAGCCCTTCAAATTTTCATCCACCTCAGGAAAACAGCACCTTCTTTTAGTGTACATAGACAACACTACTGTCATGTGGTACATAGACTAGCAAGGAGGAATCAGGTCATATTAGCCGTGCAGGCTGGCTGAGATTGCTTGGGATCGGGCTATCCAGATTGTCATGTCTCCTCAAGCAGTATACATTCCATCACAGGACAACATCTTGGTGCACTCACTAAGAAGGTCATTAGAAGACTTCCATGAATGGACCCCTAACAAAAAGGTCTTCTTAGACATAGTCCACAGGTGGGGAACACCACAGGGTGAGCTGATTGTTGCTGTCCAAGGCAAATAAGTCTATATGTGGTGTTCCCCATCTGCACAAAGATTCCTTGCCCTTTGGCACAGAGAAGAGATGCACTCTGTTTTCAATGGACTGGGAAGTTCCTTTATGTCTTGCCTCCCCTTCCTTTGCTACCAAGAGTTTTACTAAAGATCAAACAAGAAAAAAAAATATTCTGGTGACTTCTGTTTGGACAAGGCAGTGTTGTGTCCCCCTTCTCTATCACTTATCCAGGTGCAATCATCACAACCTACCCCACAAACTGGACCTGATCACATAACAGAAGTGCTTGCTGCTCCATCCCATCCTATTATCCTTCAACCAAAGCCTTTGGATGATAGGATTTTGATCCCTTCCAAGCACTAATCTTCTGAGGACATGCTTCAGGTTCTCCAGGCGGCAAGAAAACTCACCACATGAAAGTCCTAAATAAAATGGAAGACATTTTCTATATAATGTCATGCAAACAATCAAGGCACCATTAAATCAGAGGTATCATTTGTCTTTTCCTGTATGTGTGAATTCATGAAAAGTGGTCTTACATACTCCTCTCTCAAAGCCCACCTTTCAGTTATTTCAGCCTGTCTTCCCCTCAACCTACCTGTTATGTCCAGGCATGAGGCCAGACAATTTCTATAAGGGGTGCTACACTTATATTTCCCAGGGAAACCTGTACCCCCACCATGGGACCTCAATTTTGGGCTAGAAGAACTCACTCTGCCTCCTTTAGAGCCCGCCACTTCTTCTAGACTCAAACTCTACACCTGGAAAACTGTTCTGCTTCTGGCTCTCACTTTTACTAGGAGAGTCTCAGAACTATAGACACTCATGGCTGTCCTACCTGTCCTTATTTTTTCACAAGGACAGAGAACACCTCTTTCATGCCTAAACTGGTTAATGAAATGTATTTCAACCAGGAAATCAGTCTGCCACTTTCTTTCTCAAACCCAGCTGTAAAAGATTACTGCATTTCCTAGATGTGAACAGACAGCTAAGATTTTATTTGGACAAGACTAAATCTATTTGTAAGTCAGACCAACTATTTGTCTCTTTCATGGACTCTAAATTGTTCTAGCCAGTATCTAAAAATAAACAGATTGTAAGCTGGATTTCTAACACTATTTATTTTTGTTCTTTGCACAATGGCAAATCCTTGCCCTACTTTCTACGGGCTCACCGTACTAGAGCAGTAGTCTCTTCTGTCACCTCCAGTAAAAGAGTAGATCAAAGAAAAGCTGCTACCTGGCCTTCTATGCACACCTTCACTAGATGCTTTTTCAAGGTCCAGCAATGCATTCACTAGGTCATTCCTTGCTGGATTCTTGGACAGTTCTCCCCATTCTTAACTATCCTCCTTTTTGTTCACTTAAGCTTTGTGAATCACCCATCTGTTTGGAATACTGCAACAGTGATTTCAGTCAGGAGATAGTACAGTTGTTTAAGTGCTTACCATAACAGTAGATGTCCTACTGGTCACTGTTGCACTGTTCCTTCAGACCCCCCTTCCCCCATTCTGGTCTCTTCTCCTCTGTGCCTTTACACCTTCCCTGGTTTAGCAGACCCTAGGTCTGAGAGGGCCCTCTCAGCTCCTACTTCGTCCCTCCTACCTGACTACTTACCTCTCAGATGTCTTTGAGTTGCTAACTTAGAGACAGCCTGAGGAGTCATGCATCCCTTAATATACCCCTGCACTTTTGTGCTGAGGTCATTTGTTGGATGTATGCTCCAAGGAAGGTTAAAGTTTAGTATACTGGCTGGATGTCAGTGGTGAAAAGCCATCTGTTTGGAATACTGTAACATTAATCAGTGGGGTATCTACTGTTATGGTAAGGTCTTTCCTAACTGTACTTTGCATACTGCTTGTAAAATACACATAAACAATCCACCCAAAAATAATGCTGCCAACTTATAGCAATCCCAAGAAATGAAATGTGTTTATATTAGCGTGAATTAACTTCAAATAAATAAATGAATGGATGGTAGAATAAAATACTGTTCAGAACTAGGTAAAGGGAAAATATTATTGCCACCAATACAAATGCAGTTCTAGCTAAGGTAGCAAAAATAAACTGAATAAACTTAATAAACTTAATAACTTAACTGTAATATAAATCCTAACAACCCATATTACACTATTAATTAAGGCCTTAACCTAGTCTGTGACATTAATAGAACTTATTGGCGGGATATATTTGTGTCCTAGAGACTCCCCATCTGTGGAATAGACTCCCTCTCCATGTCAAGCAGAGTACTACCCTAGCCCTCTTTAAGAGGAACCTGGACAACTAGATGGGAAACAGAAAATACACCGCTGGGATCCCACCTGTGTCCCTGCTGGACAGGGGAAACAGGTGCTGACTTTGAGCGAACATGGGTGAAATTCTTGGCTAGGCTAATAAGGGCCTCCAGGCCAATAGCCTAGTGTCATCCTATGAACCTGTAATTATATCCAAATAAATTCATAGTGTTTTGATGCCTGATGCCTGCGCAACCCCCCCCCCAAATGCTGTTCAGTAGAAACTTAAACAATTGGGTACCCACTAAAGTCTGTGAAAAACTCTTTTCTAACATAAAACACACACAGACACACACACACAACCCCCCCTCCCACACACACACACACATGCACAGACAGACACAAAACAGATTACTGGAATAAATGCAATATATACCTTGTGCTCTATAATTATTGAACTTAGTTTCTGACTCATGGCATTGCTATAAGATATGCAAGTATCAAATACTAGACCACTACATACATACATACACACACACACACACATATATATATATATATATATATATATATATATATATATATATATATATATATATAATATATATATGTCTATATATGTATGTATATACAGAAAGTGAGAGAGAGATTTGTGTGTGTGTCTCATCAAATACTGAATGATCACAAGTTCATTTAGAAATGACTGTGTTAGATAAAGGGAAGGTAAACCTCTATACATGCACACACACACACACACACACACACACACACATATATATATATATATATATATATAAATTTATGTATGTGTATATATATATATATATATATATATATATATATAAATTTATGTATGTATATATATATATATATATATATATAAATTTATGTGTGTGTATAGATATATATATATATATATATATATATATATATATATGTGTGTGTGTATATATATATATATATATATATATATATATATATATATATATATTATATATATATATTTATATATATATATATATATTTATATATATGTGTATATATATATATATATATATATATATTTATATATATGTGTATATATATATATATATATATATATATATATATATATTTTATATATATATGTATATATATATATATATATATATATATATATATATATATATATATATATATATATATATATATATATTTATATAAATATACAGATAGAGAGAGAGGTTTACTATCAAAATTTAGATCAGCACTTTTATGCAAAGCTGGGAAGGTCAGAAGGGTGTTTTTAAATTTTTGTAATGCTCAGCTCCACACTAGTGAATGGTAATATGCATTTGTTAATGTGGAATCGATGTTCTGATACCAGATTACACTACAGTGGAGATTGGGAAATGTACCCTTTTTTCACTGCAGTGCCATCTGAGGCAAAACGTTACCGGTAACATGGAGTTTCGACATTAGAACTTCCAGTGTTCAAATGTAAATTCCATGTTAACATTTCTGAAATTTTGGTAAGTCGTTTATCAATTTCGGCAATCTGGTTTGATCAAAAGGTGGAAAATTATTTTTGATTTTTCCACATTTTGATAGTAAACCATATGTGCTCTATATATCTATATATATATATTATTATTTATTATTTATTATCAGTTTGATTACCGGGGAAGTCCACTGGGCCAAGAAGTGCCCATTTTCAGTGGAGGCCCGGGGAGAAAAGCTCCATAAACAATTTAATACTTATAGGATACAAAATGTAGGATAAAGGTTGCAAAGTGAAATACATACAATGCAGGTTTGCAAAAATATCAATAAAGGTTACAATGTGAAAATACAAGAGTTGGATTCAAACATTTGAGACATAGTATATCATTAGCTTGAATGGCAAAACATTTGCCGTTTGAAATAATGAAAATGTAAACTGAAACAAAAAATTTTGGGTGTACACAATGTCGCCCCAAATGATCGACACATTTGAGTCGACATTGTCGCTGAAAATGTGACATGATAGCTGTATAGGAGCTGATGTAAATCAAACTCCTACATGATACATCACATTTTTGCAGGGGGGCAAGCCCCTCTACACCTCCCACACCCCCTGCTACTAATTTATTCCAACTCTGAGATTGCACTACCATGGGGATATGGATGAATTTCCTATCCTCACTGTACCGCAATCTCTTACATATAGCTGAACACACTTATGCTGCAAACTTTTAGGAGTAGTATGCACACACTGGCCTTTAGCTACAATATTCCTACATTACAAGACTTGTGTACTACACTGTGTTGGCCCATCTCGCAAAGGGATATTTACAGTTACTGGCATTTAGTTGCAGCAATGATACATTGCAGCAACTTTATGTACAGGTCTGGACTTAGGTGAAATAGTGCCCTAGGCCTACAGTTTCAGACCTCACCCATATACATAATAGCCTCCTGTCCTTCCCCTCCCCCCTCCCCATCTTGGGCTTTGCATACTGAACACATTACTTTATTTCTTCCTTTTCTCACATTTTATCTTACTTTTCAGCTTTTTCAAGACGCTATATGCTCTGAAGTGCATTTTAAAGTTTTTTTCTTTTTACACATCTTTTCTTCCAACAATGGCTTGAAGAGAAATTATGATGAAGTAAAGAAATTGTGTTGCTGTTCAGCTTTAGTTTTCATTGCATCCTTTCAACATACATTTCCTGACCAAAGACAGTACCGTAATAACCATTTAGGAAATAAGAAAATAATTTCAGCTTTTTTTTTCTTTCAAGGAAGATAAAAGTTGTACCCAAGGCTTAATGTTCAAAGATGACAAAACAGTAGCTCCCAATAAACTAACAACCCTTTTTTGTCTGGGTACAGAGGTCCTATTTGGGAACAGCCTGCCTCCCAGTACCTTCCAAAAGATTGCTTATGCATCCATCTGGTGTTAGACTGGGATGAAGGCAGAGGTTCAAATTGACACAGTCATGTATTTCAAGGGACTGCTGATATACATATACATAGTATGTCTCCTCACTCCTCAACCCAAACTGTCAAAGACAGCCATCTGTATTTGTGTCCTAAGTGTGATTGTGAGGAAAGTGAAAAAATGATGATTACAGTAATGTATTCTACTTTGTTCTTCCTGCACAAGCTGTAGTAATCTTCTTTGTACACCTCTGAGGTATGTGAGAAAAGTAAAAAAAAAAACAATGACCACACTATCCTCAACCCAAACACAAGCTTTAATGACCAGTTTACTGTCATAATTCCGGGTGAAGGTCTGATGACTTCATGATGCCAAAATTTGGTTGGCTGAACCCGTGTTGTCAAACCTTCATTCATGTGAGTCTTTGGTTAGCGAATGCAGTGTGCATTTGCACATATGTGGTCGGCCTTCTGATAAGATCACTGTCCAGTGTGGATCAGGATATTTGCCCTTTTCCCCACTGTAGTGCAATCTAGGAGTAGGAATATTTAATCTGTGGGGGTGTGGGGGCACAATCCTCCACATCGGGGGACACAGAGGGGCTTGCCCCTGCTACATAATGTTGTCCCTTGCTATGCAGTGTTTGACATCAGTCCACGGATGTCAAGAATGGCTAAAGTCGCATTAGGAAGTTTGTGAGATTCTGACCTTCTCGACATTCAGTTTTGAATATCTGAGTCAATGTTTTAGCTCAAAATGTGTTGTGAATGTTGATCATATGATAGTAAACCGTATTGACCTCATGTGCACACCTCTAAGATTTGACTGTGAGGAATGACACCACAACCCTCCATATAACCTACAGCAGCTTTCTCTACACACATCTGAATGGGGCTGATTTTAGAATGGGTGCAGTTGAGAGCAGAGGCCATTATCAGTTTTATCCTAACAGTGTCATATCACAGCCCTGTTCAGGTTAAAGAGCATAATCATAAAATTAATATATTTTTTCTCCTGATTTTTCCTCAAACAACAATGTTTGTGGGGCCCCCATGCAGTCAAGGATGATTAAGGGAGGCCCCTGTATCCATTTATACAGTCTGGGGAGTAGGGATCCCCAGAGTCTTAGAAGATCTAAGTGTCTGAATATTCTGGGATATATTTTATGATCTTTTGAAATATAATTTCTTGTCAGCTACAGTTTTTACTGACACTCAGAAGAATAATGTATGTGTCCTGGAATTCTTGCGTGTGCACAGATAAAACTCACTAACATTTTTACAAACACACACACACACACACACACACACACACACACACACACACACACACACACACACACACACACACACACACTAATGTTTAAAATGTGTTCCTGATTTTGAGCCTTTATTCTGCTATTATTGGTATTGCGCTGAATTCTTCAGTGAAGAAGTTGAGAGTTGCAGTTTCTGGTATTCTGCAAGTATTTATAAAGCTCCCTGAAAGAGAAAACTATCCCTGAAGATCAGAAGTATTAGCTCTTCTTAAAATCCAAGGTATGCACAGACACTGGTCACACGGGGCTCCTGATCTCCCTAGTACTTACCTTGTTCATGTTTATCAGCTTTATCCTAACGGGGTCATATCACAGCCCTGTTCAGGTTAAACAGAACAATCATGAAATTAATACATTTTTCTTCTCATTTTCCACAAACAGCAGCAGCTTTTATGGGGCCCCCACACAGTGAGTGATGATTAAGGGGGGGGTCCCCTTGCAGCCACATGTATTGTAGGTACGTAAAGCGGGCTATGTTGTTAGTTTTAGTGTAGAGAATGTCCACCAGCAGGGTTTAACTAAGCCATGGGCACTATGTTAGTGGTAAAATATTTAATGGAATTGTGAAGGCTGTTGCTTGATAAAATGCTGTTACTATAAGCAAATATATTTTTGAATTTTAAAGGAAATATAAATAAGCATTATTACCCACCTGGTTTATTAAATATACAAGATTGATGTACTAGCGTTTGTTGGTTTGACAGACATGTTACAAAATATCAAAGTAAGATAACTTGCTGTGGTTGGGGCCCCCCAGGAACAGGAGGGCCCCAACAACTGCAGGGTTCGCTGGTGCCTAAAGCCGGCTATGCTGACACTCTATGCCAGTTGGCTGCAGCTCCTCTGATTCTACCTTTGACCTCTTCATTCAGACATCCCTTCTCCTCAACCACCCCTCCCAGATACTTGAAGCTATTTACCTGTTCTACTACCTTCCCTTCTATCTCTATTCTCAGTTTTGTCTGATTTCCCTTATTTGTTGCCATTACCACCATCTTATCTGTGCTTAGTTTCATCCCATGTGCCTTCAGTTTTGCATTCCATTCTCCTATCCTTTGCTGAAGTTCTAGCTCAGAGTCTGCCTGTAATGCCACATCATCTGCATACAGCAACTTTGTTGATCTGTCCTGTCTGACCTGTTTGCTAATGTAGTCCATTACCAGTATGAACAGCAGTGGGCTCGGAGCTGAACCATGGTGTACACCCACTCCCACTGGGAACCCCTCTGTGAGGCCGAACACTGTTTGTACTTGAGTCATTGGGCCCTTGTACATAGCTTGCACTAATTCTTCCAATGTTTCTGGGACTTCAAACCATCTCAGTACTGCCCAGATCAGCTTTCTTGGGACCTTGTCATATGCTTTCTCCAAGTCTAGGAATGCCCAGTTGGACTCTCTCCTCATCTCTAGCTTCTTCTCAAGTATCAGTGTCACTGCAAACATCAGGTCAATTGTGCTGCATCGTGATCTGAATCCAAACTGCTCATCTCCCATCTTACATTTGACTGCTCTGCATATCCTTTTATCAGTCACTCTCCAGCACTTTCATGCAATGTGATAGGAGTTTGATGTCTCTGTACTGCCCACAGTTGTGGATGTCCCTATTCTCCAGTCATCTGGGACACACCTTTCTCTCCACACTGCTATTAGTACCCTCAGGATTGATTTCTCCCCATATCTCACCCAGCATCTATCATATCTGCTGTGACCTCATCTGACCTGCTGCTTTCTCTGACTTGATTTTCCTTAGTGCTCTTCTTACTTCTTCTAGGGTGGGCTCCTCTTCCTCTGTTATTGTAGGCTGTTTCTGGGGCAGTACAGCTTCTATGGGGTTTTCTTCATTCAGAAGCTGCTGGAAATATTCCTTCCATCTGCTTTTGATGTCCTGTGGAATGGTGAGCAGGTTGTTGCTGGCATCCCTTATGAAAGTTGTCTGACTATTTTCTTTATCTTTCTGTCTTTGCCTTACAACCTGATATAGTTTCTTTGAGTCACTTACCGAGTCACTTTCCAGAAGTTGGTAGAGTGCCTCTGATGCCCCATTCTTTGCTATTGCAACTTCTTTCTGAGCTTCTTTGTTAGCCAACCAGTAGTCCTTCCTAGCCTGGTCAGTCTTTTCTGTCTACCACTTCTTCCAGAACTCCTTCTTTCTTTTGATGACTTCCTGGACGTCTGTATTCCACCACCAGCTTTCCTTATGTACCTTATATCCGTACCTGGCTGCTGTTTTAGGTGCTGCCATTCTTGTTCAACTCCAGCTATTTCCTCCTCTTCTTGGGGTGCTAGAGCCCTGAGTAATTCCTTGAACTGTTGAACCTTCTCTCCAGTAAGCTTCCAGATCTTCAGCCTGACTTCTGTTGATCTCAGAGCCTTCTCTGACCACCACTTGCAGTTGATTGTGGCAACTTGTGGTTTATGCTGTGGGCCAACTGTTTCACTGGGGATGACTTTGCATAAGAGGGGTAGAGTGGTGGGTGGAGGCAGTTAGAAAAATATATATTCATATATATAAATAAATAAAAATAACAACTTTCTCATTACCTATCTCTAACTTTTTCCCCTCCAGTACTTAAAAAACTTTCCCTCCTGCCCTTGACACCACTTCTTATCCTTCTCTTTTTCTAACTGCCTCCACCCACCAATCTACCCCTCTTATGCATTCCCTGCATACCAAAGTTATAAACCTTCCAAGATACACCAGTTTGGAAGAGGCAGCCGAGTTAGAACTAATCCTATACCCTGCTCTCTCACTCATATGCTATTACCGCCATCTTCCTAAACAATACCGATATCACTCCTCTTACATAATTTTATAAGTTGCTTCTCAACTATACTCTTCATTATATCTCTTGGATGCTTTACAAATGTTTCTGTATCAAATTGTTAGAGCACTAAGCTTCTTTACAACAATATCTTCCTTTCTGCCATTTACTTCCTGCAAGAATTTAGAACTACCAGATCTGTATAAACTTAAACATGCCAATGTAAATATTTTACTGTATGTACATGTCTTGTAATTGTTTTTTTTTTCACAGGGAGATGTAACTGTTGTCTTTTTTGGAACTGTCTGAAAAATTACTAGTTAATATAAATGTACTGTGATGGAGCTTTTCTCCCCGATCCTCTGCTGAAAATGAACTCTGGACTTCGCTGGAGAACAAAGACAAATAAATAAAACGTGTGTGTGTGTGTGTGTGTGTGTGTGTGTGTGTGTGTGTGTGTGTGTGTGTGTGTGTGTGTGTGTGTGTGTGAATGCGTGTGTGTAATACTCATTACACATAATACTAAACAAGTCTATGGATCACTGTCAGGGGCTAAAAATAATACTTGTGTGAGACCACATTAAATGTTAGGCTGCATTCTCATTAGTGTCAAGTATGCACTACATGGGTTTCTACTCACACTATTCAACCTCAGTCTATCAACAGGGTTATTGCCTGATGCCAGGAAAGCAGCCACTGTGACTCCCCTATACAGGGGTGACCCTTTTAAAGACTCAGGTAATTGCAGTCCTATCAATATCACCACCTTTATATGTCAGCAATAGAACATATCATAGAATAATTTGTTTATGCTGACGTAGGCAAATGAACTGATCTACACCTCAATCAGTTGTGAAGGACAGGTCTTGTCCCTGAACCTAGTGAACTTCTTTGAAAAAGTCATAGAGGGTGTGGACACTGGTCACTCCATGCCCACTGATTGTCTTGAGCTGGCAAAGGCTTTTAATACTATCACTCATGCTGGTGTTGAAAAAAAATTAGACAAACTTAATGAAACCCCATATTATCTGCTGGAGTACAAACTGGCTATCCAACAGATCTAAGTTGAAATTTACTGAAACCCTCTCTGAACATAAAATTGTATCTAGTGGAGTACTGCAAGGGTCAGTGCCAATCCCTTTCATGTATTTATTTTGCAGACATCCAAACAATATCCATGAAGTGTGGTTGATGAAGTTTGCTGATGACTGCAAGTTGGGTTCTGTTATCTGCTGATCAACTGATACTAAACTGCTCTAACAAGAGCAGGAATATGCACATAACAGGTGTGCAGAAAACTTTTTTTAAGCTAAATGCAAAATATTTTGGCATAAAAAAGTTCCACAAAAAAGCTGTTCCTACCTCACATGTTGTAAGTGGTACTTCTCTTCAAACAGTTATGGTCATAGGAAACCTGAATACTTTTTTGGACAATTCTCTCCTCTCTCATTCGATCATATTTCCACCATAGTCAGAAAATCCTTCAATCTGGCCCAGTTCATTTCCAAGGAAATATGTTCAAGATCTAAAGAAGTCATCTCATAAAGAGGACACTTTTCCTTATTAGACCCATCATTGAATGCAATGTCTCCTTTAGTATGTAGAAATACAAGCACATCATTCAATTAGAAAGACCCCAACAATTTTTAAACAAGTAAATTAAACTCCTTAAATTCTTCATCTACCCCAACAGATTAGTATGAAACTATGAAACAGGTGCTAGACTATTGACCCTGAAGGATCTTTAGAAGCCTAGTCATGTATTCCCATGAATTTCCCTTTTTTGCCCTTATAATTTAAATATGAATAACCAATCGAAGGTAGAAGATTTACATGTTATCCCTTTTCATAAGGGACAAGGGTGCTACTCCAGGGATGAATTTGCAGTTTTCTACTCATTCATCCAGATTACATTTGATAGAGTAAGAGAAGCACTTTGCTATATGTGGAGAGGAAGCCAATTGCAAAGAAGAGGACTTCTCTGTAATACATAGGTAAATGAATCCATGGTACCCGGTGTGAGAATAGAACTCACAGCTTTCTGCACAAAAGGTGTGTGCTACCTGCTGAGCTACTAAGACTCTGTCTCAGTGTTCACACCATGAAAGACAAAATCCTCTTTGACCTCCTATTTCTTCTACAATTACTCAATCTAGGGATCTGAATCTACACAAAAAATAAATAAGACTGGAGAGATAAGTTCCTAAAACATCAAAATAAGTTGCCATTACAGCTTAAGAAAAATACTACTTTGCCTATGTTTAATACTAGTATTGATGACTGGATGGTAAAAACAAACTGGCATCAGAGTTATCATGTATGACACTGTTAGATTTGGTAGCGGAGCACTGCTAAGTGTTTGCAAAGGGTAGCAAGAAACTTCTAAATATGTCTACGTAGAATTGTGCATTGTTACAAGAAACATTTAAATGCGTCTACGGAGACATGGACATTGTTAATCATCTTATAGTTTCTGTGACCACTTGTCTAGTAATTTTCCTTTGTTTCTATGCTCCTAACAAGCAAAAACTGTCACTCTCACTGTCCGCTTTAGGAATGTAGAAATATTAGCTGACCTGTGCAATGCATTGTTTCAGATGCAGCATGCATTTCAGTAAGAATGAGTTTCTCCAAATAGTTTGTTGATCACTTATGCTTTAAATTTTAGTTTGGCTTTAGATGTTACACTGACCTCCTGTTTTCCATTTCCATATAAAGCACTCCAGTAAAGGTTCACATCCACATACAGTAAATCAAGTCGGATATTCAAATATTAGTTAAAATAATAGTCTGTTCAGTTATTTAATACACTACACATCATTACAGGAGCAGTATCCACTGCATCAGTTAAACACTTTATTCAGTAAACTGCAAACACTTTCAGCCATTTACAGACTTTATAAATGTAACTTTATACACCAGTTATCATAAAAGTGGCAGCTGAATTTATTATGTGTTTATTATACATTAATAATAAAGGTGGCATCTGTAAAATGTTTGAACACATACACACTACAGTATATATCTCAGGGTAAAGGAGAATAAATTTATTCCACATCAGATATGTAGGTGTATTGCAGACATCCCAGATTTTGTTATAGTTTCTGGTAGGCACTTTATTTTCCTACTCAAGTCAAGTAACTTTTTAAAATAAGTTAATTGCTGCACTTCATGCCAGTCATTAGATAAGACAATGTGAATGAAGTGAAAGGATGACGAGTCCATAACTAAGAGTTAGGAGAAAACCAACAAGTCTTTGCTGTAATAAATAACTGTTCAGTTATAGTGACAATAAAACCAAACCCCACTAACTGTTAACATACACGTTTCAGCCTTTTTAATGACCTCATAGGATCATAGGATCATAGGAAGGTATTGGCTAATGGCCCTAGGGCTCTTAGAAGCCTAGCAAAGTTCTTACCCTTATTTCCACGATCCACACTCATTGCCCCTGTCCAAAAAGGACACAGGTGTAACCCCTAGGGTGAATTTATGGTTACCCATCCCAATTGTTCAGAGGTGCTCTGTTTACCATGAAGTGGGAGTCTGTACCAAAGGTGTGGTAACCTCTGGCAGACAAATCTGTCCCTCCAGCAGGTTTTATTAATGTCACATACCAGGTTAAGGTTTTTAGAGTGAGTAACCCGTGTACCATTTGACTTACGAATATGCAGCATTTCCAATAAAACAGGGTCAGAGATTGCCTTGTATGCAAGGCAGAGATCACCTCTGAGTAGTCTGTATGAAACAGAATAAAGTGACAGTGATTTCAGATGATCCCCATAGGACAGATGCTGAAGACCTTGAATTTTTCTTGTGAGGAATCTTTGTGGTTTCTGCAATTGTTGCAGGTGCTTGGAAAGGCACATACCAAAAGGGGCATTCTACTCAATTATTGGCCTGATGAGGGAAGAGTACAGGGAGGTTATAACTTCTTTTTTTCTGGATGTGTAATATAGAATGCCCTTCTTACCACTGTGGAGACATGGTGGTCAAAGGTAAGGTTTCTGTTAACCTATGTGCCCAGGTCTCTCACTACTGAATGCATACTTAAGTTGTTGCTATTGATGTGGTAGTTAGCAGGAACATTGCGTTTGCTGGAAGGAATGATAATACATTTTTTGCATTGAGTTTAAGGCCATGTTTTTGGCACAAATCATTTGTTTGTGTAAGACCCTCTTGTAGGATGTTGACATCATTTGGAGATTCTATGACCGCTCCCAGTTTGCAGTCATCCGCAAACTTTGTCAGCCACAGACCTTTAGTTTTTGCTTTACTTTGGAGAAATAGATTCCAAACAGTAGAGGTCTCAGGACTGATTCCTGTGGAACACCACTGGTTACAGGTCTGCTGTTGGAGGTGGTTTCACCTATTTTCACTATGAGTCAGTGAACCAGTTAG
This sequence comes from Protopterus annectens, assembly GCF_019279795.1. Lineage (NCBI taxonomy): Eukaryota > Metazoa > Chordata > Ceratodontiformes > Protopteridae > Protopterus > Protopterus annectens. Next base: position 1,264,647,847 of record NC_056746.1, read on the forward strand.
CGACCCATCCAATGATATAAGGGTTGATGCCTAGTTAGATGAGTTTGTCAATGATGCCTGAGTGAGGTTTAGTGTCAAATGCCTTGGCTAAGTCCAGGTAGGCTGTATGTACAGATTTCCCTTCGTCCAGGGCCTTGGTGACTGTCTTGAAGAAGTACACCAGGTTTAACAGGCATGATCTCCCTTTGAAAAATCCAAACTGAGTAGGGTCAAGTGTTTGGAGATTACCTATATCTTTCTTGATAAGGTCCCTGATGATTCGGGTCTACTTCACGTTGTCGTAAGCTGACAATATTGAGTCTAATATTGTCGGCATGATAATATCGAAAGTGAAGCACATCGTGCAAGTAAATGGAAATCTCTGTAAGGGGAGATTTCCATTTACCTCAATGTAGTGTGGTCTCAGAGTTGGTATATTTAAGTAGGAGGATGTGGTGGGGTGAAGGGAGGCTTGCCCCCCTGCCTATGCCATTTATTTATTATTTTTTTAATTTGTTTTTTTTTTTTTTACGTTATTCAATGTTTTACTTAATTGATCAATAAAGTTCAACCTTTATTGATTCGATTAAATAAACTTTCAATAACGTGATATAGACACGATGATTCACTCCATGGCCTTGCAGATAAGGCTTGTCAGGCTAACAGGTCTATAGTTCCTGGGGTCAGTGGAAACACCACCTTTGTACAAGGGAATAACGGTGGCTGTTTTCCATTCAGCTGGTATGAAGCTGGTGTCTAAACTATGATTGAAAGTAACATAATGGCCTCCATTATTTCATGCTTGCTAAGCAGCGCTTTTGCGGTTTAGCACAGTATAAGTGGATTGTTTGTTTATACTTTAGAAACACTGAGCTTAAAATCAAGCCTGATGTCCATTAACATTAAGGTGTCTGTAAAATATCCCAAGTAATAGCCAAACCAAAGGGTAAACAGGTCTCACAGACAAGCCGGATGTTACACGGTTAAAACTGTATCTTGGCTGGGTTTTTCTTGCAATTTTCACTGAATGGTTTATCTTTGTGACCTTTTTACCTTTTGGGATATTTCATGGGTACCTTAATATTTATGAACATCAGGCTTGATTTTAAGCTCTGTTTTTCTGAAGTATAGCAATCCACTTAGACTGTACTGATGTGATCACTCGAAAGGCTGAAACATGCATGTCTACAGTGGGGTTTGGGTTTACGTTATTGTCTTCAATGTACCTATAAAGATTTAATAAGGAAAAAGATATGGGCATTCAGAAGCCATATAGCTGAATCACGCTATGTTCTTAAGGGGTCATTTGCATATATTCCATGGGTCTGCATTACAGGAGGTTTAAGGCATTACACAGTTAAAACTCTAGCTTGGCTGTGCTTTTATATCAGTTTGTACTGAATAGTTTGCGAGACCTTTTTACCCTTTTATGCACAATAGGGTGTGGGTTTCTGTGTAAATGTTGCCCACCCAAGGGTGTTATGAGGCCTGATGCCCTAGAAGGGCATTATTTACACAGTAACACACACCCTGGAGGGCATTATTGTGCTTACAGAATGGCTTGTATGTAAAAATTGTTGTATTTTACTTATTTATTTTTTTTATTATTATATTATTTTTTATTTACATTTTTGATGTTAAGTAGTTCCCCTGCCTAATGTTTCAGACTTGCTGTAGTATATGTAAATGGTGTTGGAGGAAGTATTTTATATCTAAAATATAACATTTTCAAAAATATCCAGATATTTACTCCTAAAATGCGTTTTTTTTCCAGTCATTGGGGATTAAAGTCATTAAATAATGACATACATTTGAGGTTCAGATTTTATTTCCTTCAGAAAATGCATGCTAAAACAAATCCTGTTATTCAAACAACTCTGTTATTTTATAAGAGCAGTATTTAAAATCTGTTCTTACTTTTGAGCCATTGTGCCCCCTTTATTTTAGGCTTTATTCATATTTCTTGACCAATGAGGATGAGAGGTATGCAAACCTCAACTGCTGCCACTGGTTGATTGATCTTAACCCCCCCCCCCCCAACCAAACACAGTTGTGGGTAAGAAAATGCATGCTGACACACACATCCTGTTATTCAAATCACTTTGTAATTTTATAAGAGTAGTATCTGTTCCTACTTTTGAGCCTTTGTTCCCCCTTTATTTTAGGCTTTATCCAGATAAGATAAAGATGAGCTAAGAGGTCAAGAGGTATGCAAACCTCTTAAGTGCTGCTGCCACTGCTCGATTGCGCTCAGTCTTCACACACACACACTTCCACTCTCATTCACGCAAGCACACATACACTAACACGTGGACAGAAACAAACTTATACACAAACACACACATACACTAACACAGGCAGACAGAAACACAAACTTATACACAAACACATACATACACTAACACAGGCAGACAGAAACACAAACTTATACACAAACACACACATACATGCACACCTTCTTTCTTTTTTATGTTTCTTTTACTTTTACGCTCATTAAACAGCAAAAGCACTGCTTAGTGAGTGAAAAATAATGGGTTGTTATCGATCTCAGTCACAATCTCATGCATGCATGTACTCACACACAGACATAAACACCTTTCTAATTTTTTAAAATTTTCTTTTTTTTTTCTTTTTTTATTTTATACTCTCTAAACAATAAAAGTGCTGCTTAGCGAGCATAAAATAATGGCAACCATTATGTTACTTTCAGTCTGAGCTCCACAGCAGCTTAATACGCTGCCATGAAGCTGTGGACTCATTCTTCAGCAGGCATTACCTGTACATTACCACCCTGCTGGACAACATTTGTTCTCCAGTCACGGTGCCAATGTACAGGTCTTCCATTCTCTAAATATATATATCTATAGATATGTATATATGTATATGTATATTTGTAGGTATGTATAGGTGTACAGAATTTCATTGAAACGCCCAAATATCAACATTCACAGCGTCGACCAAAAAACATCGACATTCTAAATGTTAATATGCTACTACTACTACTGATTTTGTGCCTGTAATAACTTTGTTGCTGTAAACACTGTAACTTCTAATTGCACTGTCCTTATAAAGTGCATTTTTGGGGTTGACTGGATTAATAGCTTGTAAAGTGTATATTTTACAGCTAGAATGAAACTTCACTGAGGGCTTGCAGCCAAACTTGAGACATTGTGTGATTTTTTTTTAGAGCATCTGTAACCATTCAAGTGATTTATGTCAATCTAGTTTGTTTAAATTGTGATGCTGTGAATACATTTACAACATGTTTGTTGGTGTTAAGTTCAGGTTTGCAGTTCCTTAGACCACTGATGTAATGTCCCAGGAGTACAGTATGCTCTCTTGTGAAAGAATTGTCCTGTCATGATTTCTTCCTAGAATTGTTCACATAATACAACAGCGGATTTCCTTTCGACTTTTGTACTTCGTGCACTTGAGTACGTAGACGGAGTACAGAATATACATTACTACCCAGTAACAAACATATACCCCAACAGCAATAAAAATTAGTATGACTTCTAGAAACTCTATCCCAGTCTTTATCTCTGCATATATGGTATAAATAATCCCACCTAGAAGTATTGTACACCATACTGTCACTGGAATGAGGCCAATGAAGTTTACAACAATGGTTTTCCGACCTGATGTTCCCCATCCGGCACTGTTAATTGTAAGAAGTGCATACATTTTAGCGGGAAGCAGACTTGACATGTAAAGTATTGAGTAGACAGACATGAAGAGCATGGTGATATCCCGTCTCAGGAAGCTACCAAAAACTGCCTTCACTAAGCCGATAAATTGCACAGTCATAAGAAACAGGAGGATGTTCCATATTCTTCCTCTGTAGAAAAGCTGAATTACTGTTGCTACTAGGAAGAAAGGAAAAAATCCAGTGACCACTGCTTCATAAGTCATCCAGACATTATGTTTGTAGAACCACAAGGAATTATATAGCCATTCCCTGAAATAAGATTTGCTCCATCGTGTCTGCTGATTTAACCATCTTAGGTATTTTGTTGGAGTTTCTGTCAGGCACTTTGACTTGGAAGTGTATTTGGTGGAAAACCCCAAGCTTAAAACACGGTTTGTCAGATGTCGGTCATCTCCAAAGCTACATTTTGATCCCATAAATTCTTGATTATACCAAGCTTCGAGGAACTGCTGTAGGAGATCATTCCGGTACATACCCAGTGGACCACTGATGCACTGTACACACCCAAAATAAGACTGACAGGCACGCTCAATGTTGAAAGCCATCCAGTATCGTACACTGCTTAAGAACGAAACCCAGGAATCATACTTATTTAGAATCTGTAAAAAATAAAAGAAAGCAAAACACAAAATAAATCACAACATTATTTTTCTATACATACAGATCACAATGACGGTTATGATCTGATGCCATATTTTCTCTTACTATTGTGCATGGAAAATATTTAAATTCTATACACATACATACGATACTTTATAAGGGTTGAACTATTCTGAAATAATACTGCTTTTTATTTAGATGCTTTTTCAGAAAATTCATCCTGTGTTCCTGTCCAAATTTATCAAGAAGATGGGATTCGTTCCCCTTGATGTCAATATGTAACGTGAACCCTGAACTAGATAATCATGCAGAGATAGATCTTGGTCAAATGGCGTTCTAAGCAGGGCAATGGACCAGTACTTCCCAACACTCCCCAAAGCCATTCCACTGTCTCATTACTTGGCTGTCTCTCTCTCCAGTTACCATAAAGACTTTTCAAACCTGTCAGGGTGCATGCTATTTTCTTCTTTACTTTTGCAATGGTAATAGAGATTTTTATTCAATTTAAAACTTTTATTTCAAATTTTATAGTACAAACACTGATGGTCATTTGCTAAATAAAACAGCCTCACATGGAAAACAGACTTAGCATTAGCAACTGCAAACCTGTATTCCCTTGAAGCTTACATTCATTGAAAATGGATTTGGACAGTGGAGTTTTAAATGTATATTGAGCTGCTTTCAAACCATGGGCCTTGGGCCCCCGTATGCATTATTAGGTGCATGCATAAATGCATATTTTCTTCAATTCACCTTCCTGATTGTTTTAAATTTCTTGTTTAATATATGAACACTTGTTAGAGTGAGTTTTAAATTTTTAGTATAGAACATTTTTATTAAGCACTGAAACAAAATGTATGAACCAATAATGACAAAAAGTACCCATTTCAGAACATTTCAGCTAGAAAAGACTGTTCAAGCTGCTGTCATTATAATCCATTGATATCTGTACTCAACAATTATGGCCACTTTATTGAATGTTTACATAACACATGTCTGATTGCGATAAAAATGGCCACAATAAAGTATTCCAATTTGCTTTAGACAAATGAACATTTTTCTTGCAAAGACAAACCAATGACTATTTCACTTTATCATCTCAGCAGAGTCAGACATTCTTATTTAAAGACATCTCCAAAATTATAGCTACATTGTCTGCTTCCTTCTCAGATGTTTGTGTCAAAATAATAACAATAATGACCAAAGTGACATATTTTAAATTTATTTTAAACAAGCACACACTAGCCAAAATATTCCAGCTTAATTCTCACACACACACACACGCACACACACACACACACACACACACACACACACACACACACACACACACACACACACACACACACACACACACACACACACACACACACACACATACACACGTGCACAGACCTGATGATGAGAGCATAACGTACTTTTGTCCACAGAGAGCCCCCTAACTTTGTTAGCAGGTATAGCCACTTTGTTGACTGTGTACATCCCTTACTGTTTTGAAGAAATAAATTATATGTACTTTATTGGTAGCTTTGGATAAACGACATGAAACTGTATAAAGATCACTAGCATCATACCATAATAACTGACCATGTGTAGCACAGTTTAAACAGAAGAGTATTTATGAGAGCATAAGAAGTGTTAACTACCTGATAAAATATGCTAACCCAATATGTTACATTAAAAAATGGCGTGGTAGTGATATTGCCATAACATTTCCTGAATTAGATCAGCAGTGTAATAGGGAATGACTGGCAAGCAATGACAGCAGGTTCACAGTTACTAGACATGCAGTCCTGGAGACCATTAAGGAGCCTAGCCTAAATTCCCAATTGCTTGAAAGTACTATTTGGTTAGGTGATTTGTTCAATGTCACACAACAGGTAAATGAAAGTGGAAAGATTCTAACCCTGCACCCTTGGCACAAGAATCAGCTCATTAACAAGTCAGAGCTTTAGTCCTCTGCACTAACTGTCAGGTTTTATTTAAATGCTGAAATCCTTTACAATCCAATCTTGTAGCCAAGACTGTATTGCAGTAATATGCAACAATGACTAAATAATGTATGATAAAGATCAGACTGTGCTGATCATCACTCTAAATAATGCAGCCAATATGATCTGACAAATGTCAACCTCTTTGCAGTTTGTGGATGCTGTAAATAAGGTACTGGAAAAATATATTACTAAAATGCAACATGTTTTAACTACTAAAACGCAACATGTTTGGACTATATTACACAATCCAGGCTGATTAATGAATTAGTTCATTCCTTAGTACAATGAATAAAGCAAAACAATTACAGACAATATAAATGCTAAAGCAGCTTTTGTTCAAGAACTCACAAGTCATGCAAAAATCAAAAATATTACTGCATATAACATACTTTTTTGGGGGGGACTTACATGTTTGCATGACACCTACATCTCATTCTTGATTTCCTTATGTCTTCTCTGTCATCAAGAATAGCTATCCCCTCTGACATCACTCAGTACAGGTCTGAGCTACTTGTATTGCTAATAATCCTGCACTGTGGCAACATACACCTCCAGTCAACTGAGCTGAATCATGGACAAGTGGGGCGCTGTGAAAGGTAATGACTCAGCCTTCTGTCAGCCATACCAATATCCTGTTTAGTGCTATCTCTCCCCAATTACCATAAACACTGTTCAAAACTGTCAGTGTAGATATATTTTCTACTTTACCTTTACAATTATTACAGAGATGTGGATTTCTTTTAAAACTTTTATTTCAAATTGTAAAGAAAAATACTGACAGCCATTTTCTAAACAAAACAAAACACTCCCACATTGAAAACAAACTTAGCATGAGAAACAGTAAACATCTCTTCCCTTGAAACTCACATTTAGCAAAAATGCATCTGTCAACCCATTAAACTACAAGAGACATGCTGGGATTCATACTCAGATAGCATGCAGTGAAGTACTAATTAGTGTCTATATGAAAGGTGCAGGAATTCAAAAGACAACTGTATAATGAATTTGCTAATATCCCAAGAGAGTCCACTGGACACAAGTGCCCCATTCCTGGAGCAGCCCAGGAGTACTGTATGGTGAAGTAACTTGGTAGAGTCACAAAACAAATAAAGGCTGAAGGAATCGAACCATGTTCTACATGATGCAGTTCTTTAGCTAATTATAATTTTACTCATCTTACTAAGTGCTAGACAAACTGTTGTAGCCCAAACACAGAGCATTTCACATCTGTGAGCCTGCAAAAACAAGATACATTAAAAATGTATTTATAGTTAAAATATTAACATTTAACTCGTAGACTGCTTGTTGTCCAGTGTATTCACTGCTAAATAATAAACACATGGCCAACATTATGGAATCCAAGGATCATATCCAAAGAACATGGCATAAATATTAAGCAAAATCAGAGATGTTCTGCAAAACTGGAGGCAGATAACAGCATATTACTCTGAATCTCTTAAAAAGTTAACAGAATAACAGCTTTTTACATTAACACATATTTTTGAAACACAAGCCTGCGAAACTCTAGTGACTGACATTTACTGACTTTACTATTCAATGATTTACCAATGAAAACAAAAAGCAGCAGATGGAGATATTGCAGTTGGTGGAGGGATTAAGGCTGTTGTGTCCTGTATCTATGGTGCAGGATTTGAGACTGAGTAAATTGTCTTTTGGCTTTTCCTGGTTAGGGGTCGCCACAGCAGAACTCCGGTCCGCTAATGATTGGCAGTAGATTTTTACATGCTGGCTTGCCGGGCCTAATGCACAACCTTCAACGAAGGAACGCCCATTCACGCATGTCGACACACAGAAGACACTCTAACTGAGAATCGAACATGCAACGTCTAACTGTGAGGCAACAACGCTACCGCAGCACCACCACCGTAGTAGGATTTGAAACTCTGAGTAAGTCACTTAAATAGTCAGTGCTCCCTAACTGAAGCATTACATAACACATAGACATGCACACACAGTTTGGAAAATAAATACCTGTGTTTTCCCATTTGGTATCCTTGTTCTGGGAAATTACCCATTCACTGCAAAAAAGTCCAATAACAACTGTGATGCTGTAAAATAAGACATTCTCCCCCTCCACCTTGTTCTGAGCTGCAAAAACGACCTGTTCACTGCAAAAAAAATCCAATAACTTCTGTACTGCTGTAAAATAAAAAATCCTCTCACCTCTCACATTGACATCACATGCCAATTTCCTGGGTATTGTATGTACTAAGTCCAGCCAGTGAAAGAAACAGGAGCAGTATGCTAGGAAGGAGCTTTGCTTGTTAAGGAGGAAAGCCTCAAAGAGTGACCCGTGCTCTAGACAATGAAATGGACAGGAGCAATACACTAAGGAGAAGCATTGCCTGTTAAGGAGGCAAGCCTTGAAGAGTGACCCGAGCTCCAGCCAATGAAATGGACAGGAGCTATACACTAATTAGAAGCATTGCCTGTTAAGGAGGCAATGCCTTGAAAAGTGACCCGAGCTCCAGCCAATGAAATGGACAGGAGCTATACACTAAGGAGAAGCATTGCCTGTTAAGGAGGCAAGCCTTTAAGAGTGACAATGAGCAGGAAAATATTTTTAAAATTAAATGTTTTAGGAGCAGACTTTTTTTTAATTTATTTTTGCATATCCACACTCCCTAGCCAGCACAGTGCTCTAGGCAGCCACCTAGTTTGCCTTCTGCTGGATCTAGCCCTGTAATCATGGTGTTTTTATTAAGGGCAAGTAATTTTTACATAACATTAAATCAGAGAATAAATTATTGCCTGAAACAATGAATCACACTCTGCCCACTGTTTTTAACCATGGTTAGCAATGCATGTTATTTTCCTAACAATTATGTTACAAAAATAATTGTGTCTAGTGCTCAGGTAATTTAGTTTGTCTTATAAATTTAATTCCTTGTATAAAAAACATACTTTTTAAATAATTTGATTAAACTTGCCCATTTTTGCTGTTGGTTCTTTCTAATAGAAATAATTCAGTTTAAACTAATAAATGTCTCACTACTTTTTCTAACATCATGCATGTGACTCTTGTCACCAACTTTTGATTTCTTTCTGTTCAGTCAGTTCACTTTTTATTTTGCTTTGAGTTAAATTACATAAAAAAAATAAAATACTTTGTCTGTGTTATAGGTTACTTGCAGAGTCATGGTCATCATGCAGTTGTTGTGTGAACCCTTCTACAGAGTAATCAGTATTGAAATGTTTTTTAGCATGTTTGACCTGTACATATTCAATGCACCAAGAAGACGTATTGGCAAAGGTCATTCACACAGAGTAGTTGTACTTCATTAATCATTCAGTGATTTAAAAACAGTACTGAAGCTGGGTTAAAACAAAATGTTGTATTGATTTTTATGAGTCATCAATTAACAGGAGTCCTGTAGTCTACCGGAAAAAAAAAAAGAGAAGTCTGTTTTTCCAGAGATGTTACTAATTTATCTCATGATGCAGTGGTGCAGCGGTTAGTGTTGTCACCTCACAACAAGAGTTCTCCGATTTGATTCTCGGCTGGGGTGCCATCTGTGTGGAGTCTGCATGCTCCTCCTGCATTCATGTGGGTTTCCTCCAGGTGCTGTAGTTTCCTCCCACTTTCCAAAGATGTGCATATGGAGCATTTCTTCCTGGACCTCTGCTGAAAATGGGCTGTGTCCCATTCAGACTTTACAAGTATACAAATGTTAAATAAATAAAATAAAATAAATAAATTGAATAAATCCCTCTGAGTTTATAGCCATTTTTCAAGGTAGACTCAGGTACACAAAATACCTGGAGCCAGAATTTGATTCTGTCATCTGTGGGTATAGGGCACATAGTGTCTGCGTCTCACCTGCATTCCATAACCCCCAAATTTAATTTCTTGCATAATGAAAAAAAAAATCAGTAAAGACAAATACTGATAAACTACTGATTACAAATGTCTTGAATATAGCTATTTCCATGACACAGGGGGAGGGAGCCCTGACTATGACATCTCAAGTTTAGTTAGGGGCTTGTGTGCTGCCGGGTGGGAAAGGGTGAGAAAGAGTGTTAATCATTGGCTTGCCCATTCTGTGAGTGAGGGTGAGGTTCCTGCATGCAATTTAGCACTCCCTGGAGATGGGGTTACTGCTGTAATTGCACAGTAGATAGCTGTTGAATTTAGCATAGTGGGAGTAAGAGCTAATTGATATTACATGTGGTGAGGTGGATGATGTTAAGCAGCCCCACCAAGCTAGGACATAAAAAGTGTCCTAGCATACTAAATTAACAAATGTGATGCTGCCAAGTTGCTTTGCTCTGTGTGTCCCCTTTCCATTCCCAATGTGGTGATGCCAACAGTTGTCTCAGCCCTGGCAAAAGTACTGGGGACACTTTAGGTAGGAGTATTTGGAACAACATGCATAGCTGATGGTCATCTGGATTAGTATATGAAGGGGGAAAGTTAATGTAATAGCTAATACAAAGGAGTGCTATTGCAATAGTGAATACCAAATGACTGAATGGAAGTTATGCAAAATATGCAAAATGAAAACAGAGATTCTTTGTAATGTAATGAACAGACTGACATGGCAAAACCTTTTCAGGTCCTGAGGCAGATGGTTCTGTTAATTTGAAGAATGCATCTCAATCAGGAAACGTGTTTAAAGTAACAGCATTTAATTTTCAATCCCTCCCTTGCATCTGGTTATACAAGCCTTTGAACACACTTGTATAGAGAAAATCTATAAACTGGCTAGTGGTAAAAAATTCAAGAAGTTTTATAATTTGACCATTAAAGAAAGAGATACCCCGGAGGGTTTTTAACTCACGATAAAAATATTCACATCATGAAACCAGACAAAGAAGGGGGAATAGTACTCTTCGATGTCACAGACTGTTCTTGTGGAATGTCCGAAATACTTCAAGTTCTTATTAGATTTATTGATTGAAGAGAGAGAGAGTTTCCATAGTTACTTTCAATTCTCTTAAAGTGAACAAACCTTTTATTCCATTTATTTTTGGGATCCCTAAAGTTCATAAGAATTTGGAGTGCCCACTAATTAGACCAATAGTGGCAGTTAGTGGGTCAACTTCCCCCATTGGCTGTGTTTATTTAGGTTACTTGAAACCTAGTTTTAAAAATAGATTCCATATCATGAAGGACTCTTGGGACTTTTCAGGGAGGTTAACTCCACAGTTGGCTACCTCTACAGTGGGATTCCTCATGATAGATATGGTAGAGTTATTTTCCTCAGTGCCTTTAAAAAAAGGTTTAAGTTTTTTTATGATAGTTTGGTATCCTTTAAAGCTTTGGGTACTGAACAAATTAATTCAATTTCAGATTTAATCATCTTGGTGCTAAAAAAGTATACTTTGTTCTTTGAGGGAGAAATCTTTACGCAGGTGAAGGGTGTGACGAGGGGTACAGCCTACGTCCCCACCTATGCTAATGTAGTTCTTCTAGCCTGGGAAAACTTTTTTGTTTTTTGTACAGAATTTTATTAGTATATAAAATTATAGTTAAGATTCCTGGATGATATTTTTATTTTGTGGGAAGGACCAGAAATTTGTGTTCTAAGTTTCTTGAATATTTGAATGATTCTACTTCTTTACTAAGGTTTGCATATCACTACGCCAGGAATAGCATTAATTATTTGGACACCATGACTGAACATACTATTGAAGAGAGTTTCAAATCTAAAATTTGCAAGAAACCCACCTTCAGTAATGTATACCTGCTAATTAGTAGTGCTCGTCCATTTGCACAGAAAAAAAAAGTTTGGTTAAAGGTTAATGCATTCGAGTGGTAAGGATGACTTCAGAAAGGGATGACATTATTCAAGAAATAGATAAACTTTCTTGGATGTTTTTAGATAGAAGATATCCTAAAGAATTTATAGACAAAATTAGTGGGGATGTTTTGGATTAGTGGGACAAGAAATACAAACCATTATTAGGTATTGGGGTGGTAGTGTGAATAAAGATCTCCCCCATTAGTGACCCCAAAAACTTTGAAAAAGGCAATGGTGATTCAGTTCAACAACACTTCCCCAAAAGTAAAGGCTATTATCAACAGGAACTGGAATATTTTAACATTGAATCTTGTGGTTCCAGGGGCAGTTGGACTAGGTCCAAAATTTGTGTTTAAAACTGGACAGAATTTAAAGAGTATGTTTGTAATTAATAACTATATGGTTACAAGAGAACACACTGTAGACAAAGCACCAGGAAATGTGTTTTTTGTAACCAATGCCCTCATATCTTTGTGGAAGAAAGTATAAAACTGGATAATATGTTTAAAACCAATGTTAAATTCAAAAAAGGAATTGCAGAAGTTAAAGAATTGTTTACTTAGCTATTTGTACTAAGTGCTCATGTTTTTATGTGGGGGGAAAAGTGAGAGAACACTTTGAAAGAGAGTATATGAGCATGCATACAGTATTAAGAACAAGAATGTCAACAATGCTTTGTTTAAACACACTTTATTTGAACCTTCTCTTAATGAATTTAGATTTGTCATTCTGGAGTAGGTAGAAATCAAGAATTTGGGGAGGGGATTGAGAGAATAGGCTAGAGTATAAAGAACTGCTATGGGAGTTTAAACTAAATGCTTTTACACCCCCTGGTTTTAATGGCCACATATCAGTTCACCCAGTTTTAAAATTCCGTACAGCTAAACTATAAACTAAAAGACTAATTTTAGAACAAGTTGATTTTTAAAAGTATGAGTATGTTTCTTTAATAGCTGGGAGTGAATGTATTTTTTAAACTTTTAACATTAGTCATTACTGTTTTACTTATGCATGAATTTATTTTCTGTATATTTTCATGTAATGCTGGGTTAAACGTCTTTAAGATTTTATTGGTAGACTAATTAATTAATTAGTTATTAATTATTAATTACTACTTAATTATTTAGGAATGTATATAGACAGAAGTTTGGTGGTGCTGCGGTAGCGTTATCGCCTCACAGTTAGACGTTGCCCGTTCGATTCTCAGTTAGAGCGTCTTCTGTGTGACGACATGCATCCATTCCTTCGTTGAAGGTTGTACGTTAGGCCCGGCAAGCCAGCATGTAAAACACTACTGCCAGTCAATAGCGGACAAGAGTTCCGCTGTGGCGACCCCTAACCGGGATAAGCCGAAAGACACAAAAATAGAGACAGAAGTTTTCTGAATGTTATTTTATTCTGATGAAGTCCTACAAGTGAAGTGGCAAAAGCACTTACTGAATTAAATAAAAGTTTTTTGCTATTAAAAAACCCAGACAACTGTGAAAATATTGGCTCTGGATGGGGAGCTTATGGTCAACATGCAGCAGGGAGAAAGGATAGAAAACCGACACTGATGACAGACTACTTATTCACATATTCTGAATATATAAACAAAGGCAGCAAATTATTATTTGTTATGTAGTGTGTTTCTACAAAAATGTAAAGTGGAAGATAATGTTAATTATCATTGAATTTCATTGATTTTTTCATGAAAAATGCCATAGGGAAAACAGTTCAGTAAAAATAGGAAGTTAATTTGCTTTGTTGGTGCCCTTGTGAACATTATAAACAATTAGTCAAACAAACCCATCGGCCTTATAAAACTGTAAGCTATAGAACATGAGGAAGGGTAAACCTAAAATCACACATGCACAAAAATACATGGATCATTCATGGATTGTTTTTTAGTTTGCAGGCAAAAGAACATTTGAGATGTGAAAATTCAAAGTACTGTAGGTAGTACAAATGAAACACTGTACATATCTTGGTAAATTCTCCAGTATCCTGATGTTAGTATTAAGTTGTATTTGTTTATTTATTTATTTGTGAACTTTAGTGTCAGTGAGAGCTGACAAGCAAAATAGTTGTGTTGCTTAGAACTTCTTGCTTATTTGCCTAACATTGTGGTGCAGCGAGATTAGAGGGATGAAGTCCTGACAACAACAGATGACCCAAGTTTTATTTTTGAGTTCATCAGGCCACTAACAAACAAACATACTAGCATCCTTTTTTAGCAAAATGCTAGAGTCAACTACTATGTCACATCCCTGTTTGACACATGGAGTCAAACTCTGATGTGTCACTGTGTTATATATAAATATTTAAAAACTACATCACTTTTTTTTTGTAAAACGCTACAAACAACTCTGATGCCACATCCTACTAAAAATATGAAATCTTATAAAATGTTTTAAATTATTTAAATTATTTAAATATATATATGACATTTTTTTGTAAACAGTGTACAATAGAAATGTTTTAAAATAACATTTCACCTACTGCTGCTGCATGTAACATTCAAATTCAAAAAAAATATTTAAATATATATGTAACTATCTCAACTAGAGTATGCAGCAGCAAAAGTGTTTAAAAAAAACAACAAACATTCTATATTTATAACATAAATATGCATACTAGTAACAAAAAAATGCATAAATGCATTAGTGTTTAATAATAATATAATAAGTATAATCCCATTTGAAACACTTGTAAATATAAATACATGCTTAAAATAATAATTAATAAAGATATTATCTACATATAATCTATTTATATAATTATAAATGTAAAAAATAATCAAAAAAAAGACAAAGACTACATCTAAAATTTTAAACCAGCGAATGCTTCTAAATATCATATCATAAAAATCAGCAACAGCATAACAAATGTGTGCCAGTATGTGCATAAAGAAGTAATGTATAAAATATTATATAATAAAAAATATAATATAATATGTGCAAAAAAAAATCCAAATATGTGTGCTGGATGAAAGAGGAACACATGGTATATCAGCATTTTTGAGTCAGACACAGGACGAGCCAGGTTGAGGGGGGGGTGAGTGAGCAGGCAGCTCACCCAGCATGACTGGTTCTGGTCAGGTGATCAGTATGCAAGGGGAATCATGCATGGCGCTGCCAACAGTCAGAACCAGGGGATACTGCAGTGTCAGTGGTGCAGCAGGTACTGTACTTAACTGCAGTGTCAGTGGTGTAGCGGGTAGTGTAGTTAACTGCAGTGTCAGCGGTGCACCAGGTAGCATACCTACCTGCAGTGTCAGTGGTGCAGCAGGTAGTGTACCTAGTTGCAGTGTCAGTGGTGCAGCAGGTAGTGTACCTACCTGCAGTGTCAGCGGTGCAGCAGGTAGCATACCTACCTGCAGTGTCAGCTGTGCAGCAGGTAGTGTATCTACCTGCAGTTTTAGTGGTGCAGTTACCTTTGGTGTTGAAAGACAAGAAAGCAATGGACTCTGCTGCCACTGCAGGTGACTGGATTGCTGACACTGCAGTTCGGCACTAGGAGGTATTGCAATCCTGAGTGTGTCATCCTTCAGATGAGACTTTAAACCAAGGTGCTGCACTCCTGAGTGTGTCTTCCTTCAGATGACACTTTAAACCAAGGTCCCTTCTGGTTGAGTTCATGGTAATCCAGGTGCATGTGATAGATCTCATGAGACCTACTGAAAAGAGTAGGGGACGTTCCCTCATACTCTGCCCAAACTTTACTTAGTAGTAGAAATACCACCTCAGGTCTCCCCTGAGAAGAGTCCAGTAGGCTAGTGAGACTAACCTGGTCAACAAAGGATATATAGAGATAAAAAATAATAATAATGATAAATGAGAGGTTGGCATTGCCAAGTCAGTGAGATAAGATTGTGTTAGTGCATGACAGCATGCATGTGTGAAGAAGGAGTAGCATGCCCTGCAGTGAGGCGTGCTCATGTATGCAGGAAGTACCATGGCAGGGCAAGCCACCCTGCAGTGAGACGTGCTCATGTATGCAGGAAATACCATGGCAGGGCTAGCCACCCTGCAGTGAGATGTGCTCATGTATGCAGGAAATACCAGGGCAGGGCTAGCCACCCTGCAGTGAGACGTGCTCATGTATGCAAGAAATACCATGGCAGGGCTAGCCACCCTGCAGTGAGACGTGCTCATGTATGCAGGAAATACCATGGCAGGGCTAGCCACCCTGCAGTGAGACGTGCTCATGTATGCAGGAAATACCATGGCAGGGCTAGCCACCCTGCAGTGAGACGTGCTCATGTATGCAGGAAATACCATGGCAGGGCTAGCCACCCTGCAGTGAGACATGCTCATGTATGCAGGAAATACCATGGCAGGGCTAGCCACCCTGCAGTGAGACGTGCTCATGTATGCAGGAAATACCATGGCAGGGCTAGCCACCCTGCAGTGAGACGTGCTCATGTATGCAGGAAATACCATGGCAGGGCTAGCCACCCTGCAGTGAGACGTGCTCATGTATGCAGGAAATACCATGGCAGGGCAAGCCACCCTGCAGTGAGACGTGCTCATGTATGCAGGAAATACCATGGCAGGGCTAGCCACCCTGCAGTGAGACGTGCTCATGTATGCAGGAAATACCATGGCAGGGCTAGCCACCCTGCAGTGAGACGTGCTCATGTATGCAGGAAATACCATGGCAGGGCTAGCCACCCTGCAGTGAGACATGCTCATGTATGCAGGAAATACCATGGCAGGGCTAGCCACCCTGCAGTGAGACGTGCTCATGTATGCAGGAAATACCATGGCAGGGCTAGCCACCCTGCAGTGAGACGGGCTCATGCATGCAGGAATACCAGGCTGCCACCCTGCAGTGAGACGTGCTCATGTATGCAGGAAATACCATGGCAGGGCTAGCCACCCTGCAGTGAGACATGCTCATGTATGCAGGAAATACCATGGCAGGGCTAGCCACCCTGCAGTGAGACATGCTCATGTATGCAGGAAATACCATGGCAGGGCTAGCCACCCTGCAGTGAGACATGCTCATGTATGCAGGAAATACCATGGCAGGGCTAGCCACCCTGCAGTGAGACGTGCTCATGTATGCAGGAAATACCATGGCAGGGCTAGCCACCCTGCAGTGAGACGTGCTCATGTATGCAGGAAATACCATGGCAGGGCTAGCCACCCTGCAGTGAGACGTGCTCATGTATGCAGGAAATACCATGGCAGGGCTAGCCACCCTGCAGTGAGACGTGCTCATGTATGCAGGAAATACCATGGCAGGGCTAGCCACCCTGCAGTGAGATGTGCTCATGTATGCAGGAAATACCATGGCAGGGCTAGCCACCCTGCAGTGAGACGTACTCATGTATGCAGGAAATACCATGGCAGGGCTAGCCACCCTGCAGTGAGACGTGCTCATGTATGCAGGAAATACCATGGCAGGGCTAGCCACCCAGCAGTGTAAGACGTGCTCATGTATACAGGAAATACCATGGCAGGGCTAGCCACCCTGCAGTGAGACGTGCTCATGTATGCAGGAAATACCATGGCAGGACTAGCCACCCTGCAGTGAGACATGCTCCTGTATGCAGGAAATACCATGGCAGGGCTAGCCACCCAGCAGTGTAAGACATGCTCATGTATACAGGAAATACCCTGGCAGGGCTAGCCACCCAGCAGTGTAAACCTTGGCTCTATATGATTGTCACTGATGAAGTGATACCCCAACCCCATGTACAAAATGGGAAAAAAGTGTTGTGGATGGATGTACGGATGCATGCATGCATGTATACAAGAGGGAGGTGAGATTATGAGTTAAAAAATGCCCCCCTTCCTTACAAATTAATGGTTGCTATGAGATTAGCCATAGATGCACTAGGAGAAGGATTAGCAATTAAGACTGAGGCAGGAAAAGGATCATTAGGGTCTCTTGGGCTGCTAGTTTGGATGTCTTTTATTGGGAGATGCAAGGGGTGAGGGTTCTTGATCAACCAAGGCATCAAGTAACCTCCATGAATTCCTGGATGAATGCTTCCTCTAGCCAGCTCATTCCAGATTCAGTGGCCATGTTGTCACTGTCAGGGGAAAAATGACCTAAGATTGACAGGGGCCTGACTCTTGGCAGATGGAAAGGCATAGAGGATATAGGACAAAACTTTCTTGCTTTTATTAAAGACATTTACAGTATATCATGAACAAATGGTAAGGGTATGACTAATCAGACAATATTTCAGTGAAATTCATATGGGACGCTGGAAGGAATGACCTATAAAAATGACCATTTACACATCTGGAGGGTGTTAAAAACAAATGGAAATTCTACAATAGTTTCAGAAGGCCAAGTTAGTGGGCCATGCCATAACAGTAGGACTTGACTACTTATCAGTTCTTTTGACTCTGAATTGTTTGTTTTTTTTTGTTATAAAACTATATTGTGTGCAAATTGAAAAAAAAAAGAGTACAGGGTGTCAACAACATGCCTCAAAGCCATATCCCTGTACTCACCCTGTACTCAGATTCCTACAGACTTCAGAGAGGTAATCTATGCCTGGCCTTCAAAGCATCTTCTGATCCCATTCTGATGTAGCTGTTGCACTTCTGCAATGCAAAATAGCATCAGAATTACCCAACATAGAGACTTAAATGTCATCCACAATAGGACATGTTGGCTGGACAGGTATTTGTCTCAGAGACTACCTCTTCTCTAAAACAAGTTTTCTATTCAAAAAAGCAGGTCATGCTTACTCAACCCGATGAACTTTTTTTTGAAAAGGTCACCAAAGCAATGGATGAAAGCAAAATGGTCCACACAACATACCCGAACCTGGACAATGTTTTTTAAACAATTCTCCAGTCAGGCATAGTAGAAAAGCTAAATAAACTGGGAATAAACCTCTGTGTCACCCTCTGGATTTCCAGATGGCTCACATATAGGTTATGCGGAATCAAAATAGGGGAAGTTACCTACACAAAGATGCCAGTCACCAGTAGATGGGACCTTTCCTGTTATATCTACTTTTCTGAAATAAAAGCCAATACCAAAGGGCTCTGCCTGACTAAGATTGCAGATGACTGCAAGCTAGGAGAAGTCATTGAATGCCCAAATGACTTAAACATCCTAAAAGAGGGTTTGTCCCAAATAAACAACTGGTGCCAAGATGTTGGATTGGAACTAAATGCCAAAAAATACATTATTGTATACTTTGGGAAGTCATGTACCCAGGGAATTACCGCATTGACAATATGCTCCTAAGGATTGACCGTTCAGGATTTGGGAACTTATGTGGGCAGTGACCTAAAGTTTGACCTCTGTACTGCACATCTTACAAGCAAATGGATTGTGTCTAGATCTAGAGAGGTCATTGTTGTCCCCATTTACTCAACCCTCATTAAGGCAGTCATTGAACATAATGCCCCCTTTGGCATGTATCTGTTCAGACACATTCAACAGCTGGAGCCCCCACAGAGATACGTTACTAAAAGGATATAAGGCCTAACAATATGTGCTACATGTACTGACTCAAAGCCCTGTCACTATATTTAGTATCCTACATAGTACTAAAAGGTGGTCTGTGTCTGGCATACAAAGTATCCCCTGACCCAATACTGATGGATTTACTGCAAATCAGCAAGTTAAATGGCATCACAAATACTCAGTGTAGGGATCTAAACCTCTTCAGCAAAATCAGCAGAATGGTTTGAAGGGACAGGTATATCCCACAGAGGATACTGTTGTTCTGGAACAGAGATCTTGTCTATATTAAAGTGAATATTGGATCTATGGGTGGGAAACAGAAAATGTACCTCAGGACTGCCCCTGTAATGGACACAGGTAGCTCCTAAATGCTTTACCCCATGTATGGGTCCCCTCAAATTATCTATGGTATGATCACAGTTATTATCATTAGGGGTAATATATAATTATTGACCATGGTATCACTAAGGCTAGTCTCTAACAAATGGGATATGTTAATTTGAGCACAAAAAGGTAAACTGTCTGGGCTTTAAATGGCCCACAGGGGCAGTTAATCTACTACTTAACTTTGAACCTATGAACCTATAATCTGTGTGAAGCATGTTTCTTCTCCTTCAAGCATAATTTGGACCATTGGATGGAGAATATGAATTTTACCCCTGGTTTAGCACCTATGTCTCTTGCAGACAGAGACAGCCTATAAATGCTTATCACCCATGCCCAAGCCTGCATATATCCCTTAAAATAACCCCAGATACTAAAACTTGTCAGATACATTTGGGACGCATGGCAAGGCTTAAAAAGCCCCCCCCCAAGGTTGTTATCCTATTAATCACATATCAGGCTATGAACCACAAAATAGATATGGATTTCGTATTACAGGATTCTACTGTTTGTTGACTGTAGGAGCAGGCAACTAATTTAATTTATAGGGACAAAGCACCCCCTACACCTCCTATCTGTGTGAGGTCATCCATAGTATGTCTTAAATATTATGTCTGTGTCTTCATAATTCATGTGAATAGGCAAGGGCTATCAATCCCCATTCAGAAATTCAGCATTTTTTGATTATTAAAGTGTATTTCACATTTATTTGCCTCACAAAAAGTCAGATCCTATATATATATATATATATATATATATATATATATATATATATATATATAAGCATATTTAAGGGAATACTTCCTCTGAAAAAGGCAGAACTGTTTGTCTGATGCAGGTGCCTGAATTTTAAGTAGGTAATATGGGTCAACAAGATGGAGCAAAAGTTAAGCAGTTAGAAGAAAGGCAAAGGTAAGTGCCAGCTGGCAGACATAGTCTATGTGAAAAGTATATACTCTGTAGATATGCATTTCTTTCACCTGTCATTTCTCGAGGCACTTTTTTCACTCATTCATATATGAAAGCTCCATACAAGGCCACATGTTTAACCTGAAAATATATATAATTTTTTTATGGACTCCAAGATCATAACATCACTGAGAAAGAAAGAGAGAGCAGTTTTTTGTGTATTATTTTTATTTTATACATATCTCTCTCTCTCTCAGTGCAATAACCTTAGAAAGAATGGTGAAGCAACTGACATAAGGGCTGGGCGGTGGGGGTCTTGCCTTGGGTTCATACAGTAGAATTTCAGTTAGACATAGTGGACCCTCTTCTTACATCTATATCTATATCTACATCTGTATCTATGTATGAAGAGAGAGAGAGAGAGAGAGAGAAATAAAAGTGAGGTTCAAGGAATAGTGTGGTACTCAGGTTTCTTAAAGTACAACAGAGAGTTTCTTACTTACTTACTTGCTACAGCTTATATGGAGGAGTCTATAAGATCCTGAGTATAAAGAGAGGAATTTGTAACTGTCCAGATAACTGACGGTCTTGAAGCCATGATTCTTTTTAGTTAGGAACCGTTGAGGTCTCCAGACCTTTTGACTGTCTCTAGTTTGGAGGAATCTTCCTATTGTCAGACTTGATTTAGGATGTCCCTAGTTTTGGAGGTATGTCTCTGTTTTCAGGCTTGAGTTACTCCTTCACACACTTTTCTGAATCTTCCTTATCATTTATGATTTTTGAAGCTGTCTAGTATGCAAAAAAAAAAAAATCACACTACATGGCAAACATAGTAGTGTCAACAATAATTGCAACTCCCTTTTTCTGAAGGAAAAATAACTGATCTTGTGTGGTAGAATTTTGTGATGCACTTCATTAAAGTCTATGAATTTCTCACTGTCTCTTTGAGAAGGTGCTTATATTTTTCCATCATTTTAGTCACTTTGTTTTTTAACTCTATGTTTCTGAGTAGTATCCCACATTCCTACAAAATGTGGGAAGAATTATGTGCTATTCGGTAGTCAAATTTTACGTTAACTTGATGTCCAGATTTTAATTGGATGCTCCTATTTTTCAAGGCTCTTTATTCCTATTTTCAATGTCTGCAGGATGAGAGATACGGAGGTCTGTCAGACTGAGTACTATATTATGGCAAACACATGACAAAAGGAACATTATATTCAATAACAGACAGGATAAGAAATTAGTAAAGGGAGATTAAGCCTTCCTTGGATCTATGAGAAATGTTTTGGAAATTAGATGGTACCATTTTGCTCAACTAATTTCCAAAGCCACCTCTCCTTTTTTTAATCACCTTTTATTGAATTAGCACTTTTGACATAGGCAAACTTACATTTATATAAAAGTAAAGAAACCATATTAACAAGTTCACATTTACAAACATCATACATCACATATATTTTTCTCTGCAGTATAATAAATCCAACATTACATAAATTGTCCAATTCCTGCCTTCTCTTAAAACTCATTCCTCCTACAAAACACTGTTCTGCATGTATTGTTTCCCAATTTCCATTTTTTTTCTATGAGATTTGCTCCTACCCTTTCTAAAGATCATTCTTCCAGTTCTTTTTTCTCAGTTACAATATTTACTACTTTAAATATGATTGGTTTAAACTTTGATTGCTATTTTCTAGTAGTTGCTTTTTGGCAGACACCAGAATTAACTTAACAAGGCCTTAATATATCTAGGCAATTCAGATCCTCTATCCCAGCTCAAAAAATTATTTCCCTATTTACACTCATTTGCTCGCCTACCATTTCTGACAGAGTACTCCTCAGGGGATTTTTAAATTCTGCCAACTCATTATACTCCAAAAACATATGCTTCA
Organism: Protopterus annectens; assembly: GCF_019279795.1. Taxonomy (NCBI): domain Eukaryota; kingdom Metazoa; phylum Chordata; order Ceratodontiformes; family Protopteridae; genus Protopterus; species Protopterus annectens. The sequence continues at coordinate 1,264,670,504 of NC_056746.1, forward strand.
AGCTACCTCCTTCTTCCCCATCTCACTTCTAATGTTTGCCATCTACCTGAAAAAACATATTTGGAATCTGCTTGGGGTATAAAATACCTATGCAAATATATCCAGGAAAAAATCCTAAATATTCTAGACTTTGTTGCATATTTGGGAGCCATACATTTGTCTTTCCATTGTTTCTTTGTGAATTGCTTATCTAATCTTTCTTTCCAATCCTTTCTAAAGTCCTCTGATTAATTTCTATAGTTATTGTGCAATATTTTATATGCCCTACTAACTATCCCTTTTTAACAGCAGCTTCTATTCTAGATTCTGTTCTAGAGAAAACTCTACCAGGGCAGGTCTTTCACTTAGGATTCCCCTATCCCTTTCTCTTTGCGTGTACTCTGATTCATTTCCCTCTCTAATTATTTGTCCCCAGTACCTTGGTTCATTTGCCATTTTTTTCCAATAAACTCCAGCACCCTGTTGCCTATTCTCTGCACCACTAAATTACAGTCATCCCTATAGCAGAATTTCCTTTCTTCATTGCTGTGTTGAATTAATTCTTTGATTATTTTCTGCTACTTTATGAATATAATATTCTGTATGACTATTGTTATTCTCCTTAGGGATCTGCATTCAAAATCCTAGTCTCTCTTTATTTATTGAATTTCACCATGCTTCATCATAATCCTTTTTCACTTTGAATTGCAACTTTCTGCTTGTGTTATGTATAAACCTTGGTCTGTTTGAAGGATCAACTTACCCCACTTGACTCATGCTCTCTTTTGCTCCCAGATACATTCCTTCAATGTTTTATTAATTAATATCAACAACTTCTCCTCTGGTTAATAAAAATATAACTGACCTGTGTAGAAAACTACAGGGATTAAACATTTTTACTGCTTGAATCTTGCTATCCATATCCCTAGGCAAGAGCTTCCATTTTGTCAGTTTTTGTATTATCGTCTATTTAGTCTCTTCCCACATATCCTAAGCTGTCATAACAGAATCCTTTTTAACCTATACTCTTACATACTTAAGTTTTTCATGCCTCTATAAACATGGGTATTGTTGAACCAATTCATGTACCTAGTTTACGGCTATAGCCTTTGTTTTGCTTTCATTAATTTTATATCCCAAAAAACTTGGGACTGTCTTCAAATGCTCCACAATACTGAAAAGTCCTTTTTGGTTTTATCAGGTACAAAATTATATTGTCTGCAAATAAAGCCAACTTTTCTTGATTACCATACCAATTATATCCTTGAATTTCTGAGTATCTTATTTTCTTTGCCAATGATTTTAAATATAACACAAATAAAATAACAAAGGGGAAAGAGGACACCCCTGTCTCTGATCCCTTATATATTCTCCTAACTAGCCTTATTATTGTATCAGGGAATGTAAATGCTTCCATTGCCCAAGTCACAAAATCCCAGCTTACTCTGTCAGATGCTTTATTTGCATCAAGACCCACCAACAACAGCATTATTTTCTTATATGCTACTTCTCTCTGGATCATCATTATTGTATTAAAGTTGTCAAATGTTTGCAGCCCCTCCACAAAACCAAATTGTTCCGTATCTATCAATTTTGGCAATGTCTTTGCCATTCTTTTAGCCATTATAGACATAAACACTTTATAATCTTGGACCACCACAAAACAGGAAATGCATGTAAGCAGCAACCAGGAAGCATGTACCAAGACCAAAAGGATGAAGCAACCAGTTTTATTTGAATGAGTGAAAATAAAAAAAAATCAGTTGAAAAATCAAATTGAGCTTACAGCTTTCATGCTACAAGTATGAGGATTTCTTCAGAAGTAAACTTCATTTAATTGAGCTAGGATATATACAGCTCATAGTGCAATTAGAGTCACAATATTGAACTGTTCCAAGTCCAGTTAAAGTGACTATACTAATATGTCATCTGCTTCTTTAGCAACCTTTTAAATATAAAATATAAAATATCCAAGTTTATTTTCTTTCAAATCCCATCAAATATTTATAAATATTTAATGAAAAATTTAGTAAAATCACAATGATGAAAAATACAAAATTAAGTATATTCAATAAAAAAGACTAAATATATTAATATCCACTATGACTTATAGAATACATTCAAAATTCTATTTGAGTAGATACGGTTTTGCTGCTCTAAATTTTATACAGGTAAAAAAGATATATAATTATTCTTCTTCAACTTGATTTTTAAGCTGATTTTTTGTTTTATTTTGGCAAACCACTATACCAAAAGCGAAACAAACAAACAAAAAAAAAAACATAGACCAGTTAAGCCAGAATTGTAGAACTTTAATAACACTCTGGTGCTGCGACTTAGAATAGCCTTCAAGGAGTAAAACAAATGCTACAAAATCACCATATTTAGACCAAATAAATTACAAATCAATTATCCAATCAAATAATTACACAATAAACTAATTAAAATAGTTTTAAATAAATTAAATTAAAACTTTCCAATTATATTCATTATTCAGAGCCAAAGGGGACAAAATATTAAACTTTAGAATAAACAAACATTCTTTATAAAGTAATTTCTTTATAAGAAATTATTCTGTAACATATTTACTACAAAACATTTTCTGAAATAGTGGTTTCAAAGCCAAAAAGAGACAAATTAGGAAATTTAATAAAATGTGCAACAGGACTCCGTAATGTATTATGTTTAATATATCTGACATGTTCTTTTAGTCTAAGTTTAAACTTTCTTTTACTTTCACCGATATAAAAAAAAAGACCACAAGGACACTTCAGGGCATAAATGACACCCTCAGTGTCACAGTCATATCTATCCTTTTATCATAAAAATCGATAAAGGACTATCACCTAAGAAAAAATATAAAGCTTCAATACCTATCTCATGATGTGTATTTATATACAGATTTTTAAAATCTATTGTTATACAATACATGTCATCAGTCCACTTGAAGTCAGAAAGCTTATTCAAAAAATTGTCAGTGTCCTTAATGTGTGACAAAAGTTTTAAAACATATGGATAAAAACATTCTTGAAGAAATAAACCGATATTATACAAAAAGAGTTCTGGAGGGTGCATTATATCCTTGTGAATGTTTGGAAGCTAGTGGAATACATCCAACTCACAATCCTGCATAATCAATTTCTTATCAACATCATCTTTTGAAAAGTATTTGTCTGTAACCCTTATATAACAATTCATTAAATTTGACAAGAGCTGATTCATAAACATCCAAACTTACAGCTTTATAGACATTGCTGTCTTCAAGATGATCATAACACATACGTAAATATTCACTGTAATTCATAATTACAATTTAATTCCCTTTATGAGGGGGTTTAATAACTAAATTGTCCTGTTCAGTAACTTCAAACCTTTCCATTTTTGTGCTCCGCAGTTATTATCAAAAACAGTTGCTTAACAGCAATCTTTCTAAACTGATGCATATTATTCAGGTACTCCCTTATTTTCTCTTTAGCACTCTGCAGTTGTGCCTCTTCTTCTTCTGGGAGACACCTCTTATTCTGTAATACTTTTACCTTTTTCAGCCCCTCTAAATAATTCTTGTTACTTCTTAACCATATCTCTTTTTCTTTTATTGCTACCCTATTTTTAAACTTAGGCCATGGCTACAATTTGGCTCCTAAAAATAACAAAGTGTGAAGACTTATCTTCTCTTTGTCAATGATTTAAAACTGTATAGCTCATCAGATGAGGAAATGAAAGCACAGCTGCAGGCTGTCAAAACTTTTTTCAGATGTTATAAGAATGTCATTTGGTCTTGATAAGTTTGCAAAAGCAACCTTTAAAGCAGGAAAACTGCAGCATCAGGAAAACATCAGTTTGGGACAAGAATGTGATATAAAAGAACTTGAGCATGAAGGAGTGTATAAATATTTGGGAACTGATGAAGGATCAACAATAAAACATGAACAAATGCAAACAATTCTTAGTAAGGAATACTTTAGAAGACTTAAATTAATTCTAAAAACAGCATTGACATCTAGGAACAAAATCCAAGCTATAAACCAATTTGCTCTTCCTGTCCTATCTTACAGTTTTGGAGTGATTGACTGGCCCCAAAACCTGTTGGATGGATTAGACAAGAAAACAAGAAGGATGCTTCATGCTCACCAACTGATTTATAAAAATCAGTGTGTACCAAGATTATATATTCCCCGTTCTGAGGAGGGATGGGTCTCCTTGAAATTAATTACATGTATATATCTGCAATCGTGGAACTGCACACATATCTGCTGACCTTACAAAACCCAACTGTAGTGAAAGTTTTGAAATATGAGGAGAATAAATCTAAGATGACTTCTCTGCTTAATTTAGCAGAAGCATATCGGAAAAGAACCAAGAGCAGTACAACTTCCGCCAATAAGACCAATACGCCACAGGATACTAGACTTTTATTCACGTAAAGCGCTTTTCGTCTGCTCAAAAAGCAGACTTCATCAGACAAAGTGTAAAACATAATGGTGTGATTTTATAGTGGACGTAACATCACCAATACACCAATTAAACAATTTACACAATAAAATAGTTCAATTATTTTAAAGGAGACTTGTTTCATATATACATAATAGCTTAACCCCACTAAGCTTCATATTAATTTAAAATGCATAGAATTTGATTAGTAAATATTATAAATATATGAGATTATACCAAAGTGAAGTATAAAATAATTCATATAAATTTACATATATACCAAAAATTAAAAAATTTTAAAAGTTTAAAAATACCTAACATTTATAAAATAAATGGAACTATATAAGTGTAAATATGTTTAGATCTAAATAAAATTAATATCCTAATCGTGTACGGTATAAATATAAATAATGTCCATTAATATATAAACGACAAATTGCCCACATATACTATTCTTCAATAATATTCTGATTTGTTGTATATGAACTCTTGAGTAATAGTACATATACTAACACCTAGAAGCTAATTGCCTCAGGTTCATGTACTGAAATATACATATTAATATACATATTAATGTGAAAACAAATATTAAATCACCAATAACAAAAATACATACTATTAGTTATCTAAAACATCACATATTACCACACAAATTAAGAATGTAAATTCCATACCAACTGTCCTATCTTATAAGGCTCTTTAATTTTAATATGCAACTAATAGAGCAACTATCATTCAATCCTGGATGGGCATAAGCATTTAATCTAATCTGCCATTTAAGTTCAAGTTCTTCAAGCAGCAATTTAGAGGGGGCACCTCTTTTATTTTCCAATACTTGGTCGATGACCATGAATTTAAAAGAGTGATCGCTAAAATTTATAGTGTGTTTGGCTAATGCATTTTCTTGTTTCTTCTTTCTCATTGCGTATTGATGTTCGTAAATGCGTTCACGTAACTTACGTTCAGTCTTCCCAACATAGAAGCCTGAACATTTCTGGCATTGAGCCAAGTATACAACCATGCCAGTGTTACAATTCGCTCTACAACGCAATTCGAAACACTTTCTATTAATGAAAAATCTATTGGACTCATTAATATATTTGCAATAATTGCAATTTTGGCATTTGTACATGCCTGGTGTTCTTGTGAAACTACTAATAGTACCTTCAAGTAGTGTTTTCATGTTCCTGCCTGTCCTAAAAGTTATTTCTGGATGGCGTCCTACCTTACTGGTCATGCTAGCATTGTTATTAAATATGCACCAGTTTTTCTTGATAATATCTATTAAAAAGTGACTATTAGTGTAATAGGTAAGAATTAGCCTAGGATTGGTGGTCAATGCTAGATCATGACTGTTGTTGACTGCGTTAGGGGTGGGGTTGGACATTGTATGACACTCGCCATGAGCCTGTTTTCTCAAAATGGGTTGGTATATGCCCCTACTCCTTTTATCTCTGACTTCTTTTACTAAGTCGTTCAATAATTGCAATGGGTACCCTCTATGTATAAACATATTAGTTAATAACTCACACTCACTAGAAAAATCAACATCCAAACTAGTGATTCGGGCTGCCCTTACTAATTGCCCCTTAATTACCGATCTTTTCTGGTAATTAGGGTGGCAACTGCTGTAATGTAGGAATGAATTAGAGTATGTGCCTTTCCTGTAAATCTTTGCTACAAAGGCCTTTAAGTCATAATTCTTCGTTAGCCATATATCCAAGTATGCTATTGCAGTATTACTGAAAGAAGATGTGAAAGACAAGAAGTCAGTAGTAGTATTCAGGCAATCCAAAACCACTTTGCTATCTGTTTCTTCTCCTTCTAACAGTATAAAAATATCGTCCAAATAGTGAGTGTAATACTTAATCTTTCCCATCAATGTCTCGTTGTTGAAGATATACTCCCTTTCCCAATGGGCCATCACCATGTTGGCTACACTGGCCCCACACGGTGAGCCCATGGCTACCCCAACTTTTTGAAGGTAAAAATTATCTCCTAGCATGAAATAATTATTGTACAATATTATGTCCAACAGTTCTAATACTAATGCTATTTCAACCGTTGACGCTTTACACCTCTTTAAATGTATTGCCACCCAATCAGTGGCTATATTCAAAGGTATACAAGTATATAAGTCCTTAACGTCAACGGTTAAAAAATTACATTTAGCATCAAATTCCAGTTCTGCTATTTTGGCCAAGAATGACCACGAATCTTTACAGATTTGATCTTCTTGCACCAAGTACTTTTGTAAAATACAATCCACTATCTTGGCGCAAGTGTAAGTAGGGGATCCTCGTCCATCCACTAAGGGGCGCATAGGTGGATTGTCTAACCCCTTGTGTATCTTAGGTATCCCAAATATACATGGGAATCTTGGGTACATGGTAATTAAATAATTATATTGGTCTTGTTGAATGCAACCATTGTTAAGCATATCTTCAAGGCTATTTTTAATAATGTTGTAAGCTTTCTTAATTTCTGATTTAGAACTTAATTCGTAAGCATCATTATCTAATAATCTTGACATTCGGTCAAAATAATCAACTTTATCAAAAATTACCACTCCCCCACCCTTATCAGGTTTACAGATACGTAAGTTATGTGATTTGACAAACTCAATTAGTTCAAGTTCTTGTTTAGAGATCTTGTCTTGTTCGTAACTATAAGAAGGTATAAATGTTTGCCTTAAATCTAATTCACACATATTCTCAAAACACTGAATAGTGGGGTGTAGTGGGGGATTATATGTGCTAGAAACCCTCAGAGTATCCTTCGCAAGGTTGTTAGAATTATTACCAAACATCAAATTGAAATTAAGTTTACGTGTGTACAACTTAATATCAAGTATGGTGTTTACTAAGTTGAATTTGTGCTGTGGTACATAAGTGTATCCTTTGGCCAACAGTTCAGCTAACTCACTACCTATTGGGACATCTGAAAAATTGTAAATATGGAAATCACCAGTACTGTTTGTTGTGATGATAGGTTTTAAAAGACCTCTGTCATAGTCGATTTCAGAAGTAGTATTATCAAGCTCTAAATTATTTTTATCAAGAACTACATTAATATTTAAGTTACAATCAGTTAACATAGCCAAAAAGTCTATATTGTCCACAGTATCTAGTTCAGCATTGTAGACATCCTGACGTATACTGTGGTGAATATCAATGCTGACTGGTGTCACTGTCATGACCTTCGTTGTTGATACCTCTGGAAGTTCCCCTGGTTCTGATAATGATTGTTCTGTTGCTTGGGAATGGCTCCCAGGCGATTGGCATCCTGAAAACCCTGCGGGTAACCTGAAGTGTTAGGGTGACCTCCATTAGTGTATTGTGCTCTACGATTCTGTAGCCTCTCACTTCTCCTAATAGGTTGTTCGAATTGTGTTTCAACCTCTGTTGTGTCCAGCTCAGTTGGGGCAGTAGTGCTAGGTTGAATACTAGGTTGGTTAGTAGATGTACCAATGTTGCCTGTATTGATAGCACTACGTCCATTGGCTGGTTTAGGATTTTGCCATGTTTGAGAAACAGCTGGAAGAGGATATGCCGTGCCCTGCTCGTAAGCTTTGCAGTCACGGTTTAACTTCTTGATTTTATTAGCTGCAAGTTTGTTTAAGTAATTGTCTATACTATTGAAACTACGACTGTACTCAAACTTGTATCTGGCAAATTCATCATGATGCTTTATATCAGAGTCCAAACAGGTAGCTTCATTAATTAAGTCATTCACCCATACACTATAGTGCTTAATCATAAGCTCAAGTAGGTCAAAACCTTGTTTGTCAAAAAGTTCAATTAATTCTTTATGGAATCCTGAGTTGGGAACCAACCCAGTAGGATACTGGAAATGCCTAAGCCCCTTTGGTATGACTTTACATAAAAGGCATTCCTTAAAATATGATATTTCCAATTGCAACTTGAACCTGAGGCAATTAGCTTCTAGGTGTTAGTATATGTACTATTACTCAAGAGTTCATATACAACAAATCAGAATATTATTGAAGAATAGTATATGTGGGCAATTTGTCATTTATATATTAATGGACATTATTTATATTTATATTGTACATGATTAGGATATTAATTTTATTTAGATCTAAACATATTTACACTTATATAGTTCCATTTATTTTATAAATGTTAGGTATTTTTAAACTTTTAAAATTTTTTAATTTTTGGTATATATGTAAATTTATATGAATTATTTTATACTTCACTTTGGTATAATCTCATATATTTATAATATTTACTAATCAAATTCTATGCATTTTAATTAATATGAAGCTTAGTGGGGTTAAGCTATTATGTATATATGAAACAAGTCTCCTTTAAAATAATTGAACTATTTTATTGTGTAAATTGTTTAATTGGTGTATTTGGTGATGTTACGTCCACTATAAAATCACACCATTATGTTTTACACTTTGTCTGATGAAGTCTGCTTTTTGAGCAGACGAAAAGCGCTTTACTACTGCTCTTTTCTGGTGGTAGGGATGGGAGCTTACTCAAATTCATTCCTCCATTTTTCCAGCTCCCATCCCTACCACCAGAAAAGAGCGGTAGTTAAGGGACAGTTAGTTAGAGCTGCCAGAATGGTTTCAGAGGAGATGGACTTTATAAGTGAATGTCAACTCCTGGAGAGTATGTTTGCTAATAGGGGATACCCCCTGTCATTAATTTCTAGTATTTCTGCAGAGGTTATTACCAAAAGGCAAATAGGGTACTTTCAACCTCTATTATTAGCTAAGACAACTGTTGAAAACAACTTAGAGGCTAATCAGGGAATCCTCTTACAAACAGTCCCATGGGTTTATCACCAGTTTCCTTTGTACATACAATCTCGACCATGTATTAATAAGAAACATCTTAAATAAAAACTGGGCCCTTATAATGGAGGACAGTAGGTTGAACAACACTTTAGGTGACGTACCTAGGGTAGTTTTCAGACGTGGCCATAACTTGAAGTCACTTCTGGAATATTCCGGGAAGCCTTTGATAAATAAACATATGGGTATGACAAAGTGTGGGGCATGTCACCAATGTAGATTTATCAACACTACATATCAATTTAAGATACGTGACAAATGGTATGAGGTCCAAGGTAGATTTTCTTGCGATTCTAAAGGGGTAGTTTACTCTGCATGTTGCCTGAACTGTCCCTCTTTCTATATTGGAAAGACAGAAAGAAAGTTTAGGCAAAGGATTTACGAACATCAATATGCCATTAAAAGGAAAGACACGAATAATGCCTTAGCTAGGCACATAGAAGAATTTCCTGACCATAGGTTTAGGTTTAATGTATTGAATCAAGTCCAGCCTGATGTTAAAGGGGGACCATGGCAAATTAAACTCGAGATAGAGGAATTATTATGGCAAATTAGAACAGTAGCCTATTTGCCTCCAGGTCTCAACGAAACAGTATCTATTAAATGTTTTTTAAAATTAGCAGCATTGAAGAGATGAGTTCCTTTACTATTAAGGAACCCTTTTATATTATTTCCTGTTGGTGGCCACTATCAAATAACATTTAATATGTGTTTCATATTTATATTTATTTTTGTTTTTATTGTTTTATTTTTATTTGTATAATTATATATTTTTTAGAAAAAAGTGTTTTAACACCCTATGAAAAGAACGATGTTGATTTAATCATAATGGTCTGTTTTCTAATTTAGAAAAACTGTGGAGCTGACCATCAAGTGTCGTTCATCTTGTTTAATAACATCGACTTTTGGAAAATAATAATTTTTATGTTGCTTAAGCATTTGACAAGTTCCTAGTTTGGGAACTTGTTTGTATTAACTGAGGTGTGAGAAGCATTAATTGTTTATTGGCCAGTTAGTGTGTTATATATTTACGCCCTAAACTTGTGTGACTGTCTGTCTGAAGAAGGAAACGTATTGGCGTTTCCGAAAGCGCTCACAACATTACATTTTTTGTTTTCAGCTTCTGCTTGCTTTGCTGTTTTTTGGTTTAAGGCCAGATTGTTGCTGAGGCACCAGCCTCTCAGATTCTCCACTTCATCCCTGTAGGCTCTTTCTTCACCATTTCTGACAAGACCTCTGACAGTGGCATCATCTGTGAACTTGATGATTTTGTTGGATTCATGCTTGGCCATGCAGTTGTGTGTCAACAAGGTGAACAGCAGAGGACTCAGGATGCAGCCCTGAGGGACCCCCATGCACAATGTAATACTGATTGAACTATTTCCCACACATACTTTTTGGGGTCTGTTGATGAGAAAGTCCAGTATCCATTTACATAAGGGGGTGTTGATGCCCAACTGGATCAGTTTTAGTATCAGATTCTGGGAGATGACAGCGTTAAAGGTGGAACTAAAATCAATGAACAGCATTCTGACATAGCAATTCTTGTTCTCTAGATGTGCCAAGGGATCATGAAGTGCTCTTGCTATTGCATCAGCCATGCAGCGGTTAGATCTATAAGCAAACTGTAATGCATCCAGTGTTGCAGGTAGGCTTGAAGAGATATTGGTCTTGATCAGCTGCTCAAAACACTTTATTACTGTTGATGTCTGCATCTGAGGGTCATGCTGCTCATAAGTTCATAGGTTCATAGGTAGGTACTAGGCTACCAGCCCAAGGGCCTAAGTAAGCCTAGCCAACAAGGTTCCCTGGCTTACGCCACCCAAGAAAGTTATTTTCCTGTGCCACTGTCGAGCAGAGCCACAGAAGTGATCCCCGGGGTGTATTTCCTATTTCCCATCCACTCATCAAGATTTTCTTGAAGAGTGCTAATGAGGAACTTTGCTTGACATAGATGGGTCGCTTGTTCCAGAGTATGGGAAGTCTCTGGGACAGGAATTTATCCTTCCAGCATGTCCTGTTTATTGTGGTTAGAAGTCTAAATCACAAGATGCACTTGCTCGAAGCACTCCGCAAAATGGAGAACATCAACATTTGTGCTGTAACAGAGATCTGGTTTAAAGTAGCAGAAAGCACCCCTGTGCTACCAGGCTATAACTCATTCCACACTTTTCAGCCCCAGAACATGGACCAAAGCTCCAAAGGTGGTGGTGTCTGCATATTCATAAAGGATATGCACACCTCCAGACTAGTCGCCCAGCATAAGACATCTGAAATACTTCAGGTACAGCTAACAGTGGGTAAGACGGAGATTCAGGTCGTAGCCTGCTATAGGTCCCCAACCATGTCCCAAGACTCTCACTCCACGTTCTTAAGCACCCTGGAAACTATTAGGGTCCAACCCAACACTCTCATAAAAGGTGACTTCAACTACCCCTCCATAAACTTGGAAAACTACTCATGCACCAATACACTGGCCCAATGCTTCCTGGAATTCATCAGTTCCAATGCCCTGAACCAGCTCATTCTTGACCCCACTAGAGGAAGCAACATCCTTGACCTGGTTATTACTAACATGGGCAACCATTGCTCCACACCAATAGTCAATTCCTCCCTGGTTAGATTTGACCACAAACTAATCACCATGGAAATCCACATCTCACTCACACCCCCTGCAAAGGTAACCACCATGAAAAACTTCTCCAAAGCTGACTTTGGGCTCCTAAAAACAGAGGTGGCTAACTTCATGGCACCCATGTCAATGGAAAATAGATGCATGACTGCCGAATCATACACCAATGCACTGTACGAACACATACTTAAATGCATGGAACTAGCCATACCCAACAGAACAAAGATGCTCTCCTCCTAAAAAAGGAAGCCAATATGGTGGTCCCCTGCCATTAATAAACTCTACAACAGAAGAAAGAAACTGCTGCAGAAAAAGGTGAAGTCCCAAGAATGGAAAAATTCCCTTATTAGCCTCAACAAAAAGTTGATATCCCTCTTCAAAACCTTTAAATCCAGTTATGAGGCAGAATTGTGACATGCACTAAAAACAACCACAAAGCCTTCTATAGTTATATCAAGAATCTCCACAGCAATACCCAGGTTTGCTCTGAGTTACTGCACAATGGTACATCCTATACTGAGCCAACATATATTACCAACATACTGGCCAACAGATTCAGTGCCAACTTTACCCCCCCCCCAAAGGACCAATCACAATGCCAGAGGAATGCTAGGCACCCAGCATTACTGCAGCACAGGTTAAAGCTGCATTGTCCAAGGCCAAGAATACAGCTTCCATGGGACCCAACAATATCTTTGGATGTGTTCTACATGAACTACAAAGTGAACTGGCACCACATTTATGTGCCCTGTTCAATCACAGCCTCACATCAGGCTTTGTCCCTACCAAATAGTGCACTGCTACAGTTATCCCTCTCCATAAAGGGGGAGTGACTACAGACCCTGGGAACTATCGCCCCATTAGCCTGACAAGTCTGATATGTAAGGCTATGGAATATATCATCATGGACCTAATTAAGAAGGATATAGGGAATCTCCATACTCTAGATCACACTCAGTTTGGTTTTGTGAAAGGTAGAACATGCCTGCTCAACCTGGTTGACTTCTTTGAGTCAGTCACCAGAGCTGTGGATGAGGGCAAGGCAGTTCATACAGCCTATTTTGATCTTGCCAAGGCCTTTGATACCATTGCCCACTCAGGACTTATTGATAAACTCACCAAACTAAGCATCAACCCCTATATCACTAGGTGAGTTGCAAATTAGCTCACAGATAGAACCCACAGTGTGAAAGTAGCAGACTCCAAGTTAGACTGCCAACCAGTCACAAGTGGAGTCCCACAGGGATCGGTCCTGAGTCCTCTCCTGTTTGGCATCTACTTCTCAGAAGTCCGGGCCAACATGGAGGGAATCTGGCTGACCAAGTTTGCAGATGACTGCAAGCTGGGAGCCATTATTAACTCCCCAAGTGATATAGACATCCTACAGAAAGGCTTCACTGAGACCAATGACTGGTGTTGAAACCATGGCCTTAAGCTTAATGCCAAAAATGCGTCGTCATCCCCTTTGGGAAAAACTCAGTTCCCACTAATTACCACATCGATGGGAGCCCACTGAACACTGAAGGCATTATAAGAGATCTGGGGATGCAGGCTGACAGCAACCTCTCCTTCAACCACCACATTGCCACTGTGGTCAGAAAGTCCTTCTGTGTGGCACATCTCATTACCAAGGGTTTTGCATCCAGGAAGAAAGAGGTCATAGTCTGTCTCTACTCTTCCCTCATTAGGCAAATCATCAAGTATAATGCCCCATTTGGCATGTACCTCACTAGATACATGCAACATATGGAAAGGCCACAAAAGTACCTCACGAAGAGGATCCTAGGCCTTAAACACATATCTTACATGGACGGACTCAAAAAACTCCAGCTATTCTCTGTCTCATATTGTCTACTAAGGGGTGATCTCTGCTTGACTTACAAAGCCATGTTTGACCCAGCTTTGTTAGAAATGCTACATCTAAAGAAATCCCACTCCCTCTGCACCACATGCTCCAGAGACCTCAACCTCATTACCACAATCAACAGAACATGCTGGAGGGACAGGTTCTTAACCCAGAGACTGCCCATGCTCTGGAATAGACTTCCCATGCATGTCAAGCAGAGCATCTCACTGTCCTTCTTCGAGAGAAATTTTGATGAGTGGATGGGAAATAGAAAGTTCACCCTGGGGATCACTCCAGGGGCTCTTCTTGATAGAGGCACTGGGAACTAATGTCGGGTGGCACAGTGCCAGGGCACTTTTATGGGCTAGGCTTGTAAAGGCTCCAGGGCCATTAGCCTAGTACACACCTATGAACCTATGTAAGAGCAACTGTCCAGTAATCATTTAGGCTTGTCAGTTGGGATTTTTTAGGCAAGGGAGTGACTGTCATATTTTTGAAGCAACTGGGTACAATGGCTAGTTGCAGGGATGTGTTGAATATATCGGTTAGTACAGTGGACAGTTGGGTAGCACAGTTTCTTAGAACCCTTCCCATAATATGATCAGGACCAGCTGCTTTTCTTGGGTTTACTCACCTCAGGGTCTTTAGAATATCAGATGTTGTTAGACATAACACCTCCTCACCCTGTTCAACAGGGAACCTACTTGGCACAGTGATGTTGTACATATCAAATCTGCTGAAGTAGGTGTTTAGTTTGTTCAGAAAATCTGTGTTGTCATTGCATGGGGAGGATGCAGGCCTGTAGTCAGTTATGGCTTGAATGCATTGCCAGAAATGTCTGGAGTCCCTTTGGTCAGAGATGTGTCCCTGAATTTTACATCAGTAGGTCCTCTTAGCCTCCTTTATACATCTACTTAGATTTGCTCCAGCCTCTATTAGCATATCCTTGTCTTTTGATTTAAATGCAGCATTTCTTGCCTTTAGGAGCTCATATACTTTACCAGATAGCCACGTTTTCTGATTAGCACACATGGTGATACATTTGATGACTGTTATGTCGACAACACATTTTGAAATATAGACCATTACAGATTCTGTATACTCTTCCAGGTCAATATGGTGGTTCTTTACAGATGCATCTCTAAACACTGACCGGTTCGTACATTTGAAGCAGTCCTGTAGTGTCAAGACTGCTCCCATAGGCCATGTCCTTACTTGTTTGGTTGTAGGTTCGTCCCTTTTCAGCAGTGGTGTTTATGTAGGAAGTAGCATGATGACCAGATGGTCTGAGTTGCCCAGATGTGGATAAGGTACTGCTTTTTAGGCCAGTTTTACATTTGTGTACACCTTATCCAGAGAGTTCACCCCTCTTGTTGCAAAGTTCACATGTTGATGGTAATGGGGTAATACCGATTTCAAGTCAGTTTGATTGAAATCACCTGCAATTATAAGGGCAAACTCAGGGTTCTTATAGGTTCATAGGTTCATAGGTTCATACTAGGCTATCTGCCCTAGGGCATTTATAAGCCTAGCCAGAGTTGTGTGGCTTTCACCACCCCTTAGGTTGAAGAATACTATACCCATTAGTTTGCCGTGCCTCTGTCCAGCAGTGATACAGAGATGATCCCCGGGGTAAACCTATGATCTCCCATCCACTGGTCAAGATTCCTCTTGAACAGAGCCAGCGAGGTGCTCTGTCTCACATGGACCGGGATTCTGTTCCACAGCATAGGGAGTCTCTGGGTGATGAATCTGTCCCTCCAGCACGTCCTATTTATATCCGTGTTGAGGTTTAAGTCTCTTGCTCTTGTGGCTCTGGTGGATTTGGATTTTTTGAGGTGGAGCATGTCCATTAAATCCGGGTTGGACATGGCCTTGTATGTCAGGCACAGGTCACCTCTGAGCAGACGGTATGCGACTGAATAGAGCTGGAGTTTCTTCAGTCGGGCAGCAGGTGTCGGGTAAGATACATTCTGAATGGGGCATTGTACTCAATCATTGGTCTGATAAGTGAAGAGTACAGGGGAACAATGACCTCCCTTGATCTGGATGTGAATCCCTTCATAATCAGGTGGGCAATGTAGAAGGTCCTCCTAACCACTTTGGCAATGTGAGTGTCAAAAGAAAGGTTACTGTCAACTTGGGTCCCCAGGTCCCTGATAACCTCTTCTGTGCTTAATGGATTGCCACCTATGTGGTAACTTGGGGTTACCTTGTTTTTACCAAAGGGTATGACTATACATTTTTTGGCATTTAGCTTAAGGCCATGGCTCTGGCACCAGTTATCCGTTTCTATGAGACCTCTCTGAAGGATATCTGTGTCTGATGGATTTTCAACTATGGCGCCCAGTTTGCAGTCATCTGCAAACTTTGTCAGCCACAATCCTCCTATGTTTACCTGCATTTCTGAAAAGTAGATGCCGAACAAGAGGGGGCCCAGGACTGAGCCCTGTGGGACACCGCTTGTGACCGGCTTGGAGTCTGACATGGCACCAGCAACTCTAACCCTGTGGGTTCTGTCCTTGAGCCAGTTTGCAATCCATCTTGTGACATATGGGTTTACATTTAAGCTGGTGAGCTTTTCTATGATACCGAGTGGGGTATTGTGTCGAAAGCTTTTGCAAGGTCAAGGTAGGCTGTGTGAACTGCCTTACCCTCATCAATGGCCTTGGTGACTGTTTCAAAAAAGTCGACCAAGTTCAAGAGGCATGATCTGCCCTTGACAAAGCCGAATTGGGTAGGATCCAATGTCTGTAGGTCCCCTATGTCTTTATTTATGAGTTCCATTATGATCCTCTCCATAGCTTTGCAGACCAGGCTTGTTAAGCTTATGGGGCGGTAATTACCAGGGTCCGTAGAAGCACCGCCTTTGTGGAGTGGGACCACAGTTGCCGTACGCCACTCTTTGGGTATGTATCCTGTGGTAAGGCTAAGATTAAACAGCAGCCTTATGTGTGGGTTTAGTTCCTCATTGAGTTCGTGTAGCACACAGCTGGGGACACCATCCGGTCCCATTGATGCTGTGTTTTTAGCTTTAGAGAGAGCAGCTCTCACCTGGGCATTTGAGATGATTGGGAGGCTACACTCTGCTGGGATAGATATTTCTCCTTTTGGGGAGGGAGGGGAGAAATTTTCACTGAACCTGTCTGCCAGTATGTTTGCAATGTCTGTGGGTTCAGTGATTTTTGTATAATTTTGGACTAATTCTGAGCATATCTGGGAGTTTCCACCCAGATTTCTAATATAGCTAAAGAAGGCCTTATGATTGTCTTTTGAGTCCTTGGCGATTTTTCTCTCAAAGATGGCCTTGGATGATTTTATGAGTGATCGTAGTTTTTTACTAGTATTGATCAGAGATGTCTTCCCTTTTAGGGATTTTGCTCTATCTTGTAGTAGCTTTCTCCTCTTGTTGTAAAGTTTGTTTATGGCTGGGGTCCACCTGATCGGGCGCTTGCCTTTGGTGGAAAGGGTCTTGATTTTATTTGGGATTGCTTGATCCATGCAATCCTGGAGGTGCTCGTAGAAAGCATTTGTAAGGGATTCAGCAGCATGGGTTGTGGTTTCCAATGGCTCAGGGGCCTTGAAGGATACCACACCAGTCTTAAGAAGTGTGAAGTTGGCTTTTGAGAAGTTCTTCACTGTGGTCTTTTTTGTTGGGGGTGGGGGCGGGATGTGGATCTCCAGTGAGATTAGTTTATGGTCTGATCTCACCAATGAGGGATATACTTCCGGTGTGGAGCATTTTGTCCCCATGTTTGTGATGATCAGGTCTAGTATATTTTCACCTCTTGTGGGAATGGTGACAAGTTGTTCCATAGCATTTGAGTTTATGAACTCCAGGAACCTTTGGGCTAGGGTATTGGGGCTTGAGTAATGTTCCCAGTCTATGTTTGGGTAGTTGAAGTCACCCAATATGATGGTGTTTGGAGAGACATTTATACTCTCCAGTGTCTTCAGGAAGGCTGTGTGGGGTTCCTGAGTTTGAGAGGGTGGCCTGTAACATGCTACAAACTGTAGAGCAGTTTTGCCTATGGTTAATTGCACCTGAATGGTCTCTGATGCTTCATGAGTTGCCACCAGCCTGGAGGTGTGGGTTTCCTTGATGAATATGGATACACCCCCTCCTTTTGTGGTACGGTCCGGGTTTTGGGACGGGCATGATATGAGGTAAAACCTGATAGTGCCGCGGTGCTCTCAGGAGCCTTGAACCAGGTTTCAGTCACAGCACAGACATCAATGTTCTCCATACTGAGGAGGGCTTTGAGGGCGTGCATCTTGAGATTTAGACTTCTAGCATTGAGCAGCATTACCCTTAGTTTTTTTCCATTATTGTTTTCTAGGGCGGTGGGTTTAGAATTTGAGCCTTGTCTAAAAAGGCACTATGGGGTGGCAAGAGCCTTTGCCAATATCCGAAACCCAGGGTGACAGGTGCAAGCCGTCCCTTGCGAAGCAGCGTGGCTTGTCAAGCATGTCATTCCAGGCAGACAGACATTGGATCCCCTTAGAATGACACCAGAAATTAAGCCAATTATTAAAACTGATCATTTTGTCTCTGTATTGTGGCATCATTCTTGGTGAAGGTAGGATACTGCTCAGGGTCAGGGTCATACCAGCCTGGGCTACATAATCTGAGAGCTCCTTTATGTCTCTTTTCATGTAGTCCAGGGAGGTACATCTCAGGTCATTCACACCGGCATGGACAATGACTGAGTCATACTTGTACTTGCTGTGGAGTGACATGAGTGCTTGTGTTATGTGGCGGATTCTAGCGCCTGACAGGCAGCTTACTGTGACCCTCTCCTTGTTCAGTCTGGTGAGTAGGACATCAGTGTGTCTGACTATGGAGTCACCTATGACAAGTGTGTCTGGCATTGTGTTTGGCCTTAAGGGCTGTGACTGATTTGCACACTGACTTTGTGTTATGTCATGAGGTGGCAGTTGTTTGGGTGTCTGCTTTGGAGGCCTCTGCTGTTTTGGTAGATTTTTGATCAGTGCCTCCGAGTATGTCTTTGTGTGTTTATGTGTTTGATTTGTAGTTGTGATAGTTCTATGTGAGACTGGGTTTATGGTGTGTGTGGTTACCTTCTCCTCCTGTCTGGTTTTGCCAGTCCTGAGTTGAGAGAGCTCAGCCTCCAGTTTGGCTATATAGTTGCATCTCTCGCATGTATTTGTGTTTTGTGGGAGGAGGAGAGGGTTGTCTGTGTACATGAGGCAATTGTAACATTGCCTCAATATTCCCAGATTCACCAGCTGAGCAGGAGAGGACGCTAGCAACTGACCCTTTGACATGCTAGAAGAAATGAAAAAGTTTGCTGTGTAACTGAGTCAGAAAGGACCTATAGGGAAGTGGGTACTCAAGGGGGTTTTAAGCTAGTGAAATACTTTGTATAATATAGAAGTGCTTTACCTGACTAAAAAATGCTTTAGGAACAAGTGCTGAGCTTTACAGATAGAGAATAAACTTATTGTGGAGGTCATTTATTGACAGATACAGAATGTTCAGAGCCATGTTGGTATTAGCACTGGGGGGGGTGTAAACAACTGTTATGCTCACTCCATTGAATTCCTTAGGGAAGTAAAAGGGTCTGCATTTTAGTGACATGAACTCAATGTTCTCTGAGCAGTGAGAGGTGATTACACAGGTTACACAGATCTATTATTATTAATTTTTTCCTCTTCGATCACTGTTGGAGCGCTTCTAGCTATTAATACATGTACTCTTCTTTTCCTTTGTCCCTGATATTCTGCCAAGTATCCATCCCAAAATCCTTTCTTTATCAAATTCACATGCTCATTTCTTTTCAAATGTGCTATTTGCACTCTGAATTTCTTAATATAATTAAACATTATTTCCTTTTTTTATACATTTGAGACCATTCACATTCCAAGATAATACAAAAAGTGTCATTGTTATAAGAAGTCATTATTCCCACCTATTATATATGAGAGATTTTTTAAAGTGTCTGTTTCCAGCTTTTGTGATACTTGCACCCACTCATTTTTGGCAGGTTCATTCTTTATACAGTTTTTTTCTTATCATCTCCGTTTGAACCTATGTTACATTTTACAAGACTTTTTGTTTTAATGAAAACCCTCAAACAAAAAATAAAAACACTCCCAGAACTTGTTAATACAAACACATAAAAGTATGAAAACCTTCATATAATGAAGTTTAACCCTTCAAAGATGAACAATTGTCACAAACAGACAGCTGCAAGCACAGGCCTAATCTAACCTAAAATTAATGTCATCTATGCTAAAATGCAAGTTCTCCCTGTGCCTGTGCTCCTACTTACATTAATTGGTGTCTTTTCTTTTTTATCTTTATTCTCTTCCCAGTTGTGAAAATAATTTGCATGCTTTCAGGAAACATTTTAGCCTCAAAGAAGCTTTTTTATTGCCCTGTAATCATCATGTCTCTGTGAAAATGTAAAAGAAAATGAAAAATGTAGCCCCTAACTGCAGGCTTCTAAAGACATGGAAACGTTTATTGCTAATGGAAAACATTCCATTACATTCAGTGTTCTCTTATTTACTTGTTTTCACTTAAAACTTGTTATTAGATTAAGCCCAGGGTCTTAATCCAGACATTCACCTGTACCAAAGTAAGAGATAACATATCAGCTCTGCATGCATTATGATCTGTGTAGGTTTGCACCCCACCCTTTACCTCAACAACCCAAGATTACAACCTATCAACTTACACATGCTTTTGTCTAGCCTTTCTTCTCTTTTTGCATTTTTAATCCTATATTTCTTAATACTAAAACAAGAGGAAAGAAAGAAAGAAAGATTAAAAGGTATCCATTTACTTTAGTATCTTTATCACATACAATAACATGCTTTACTATAAAATATGCAATTTATATCATAAGAATGTTATAGAAATACTGTTAAGAGTAGAAACTGTTTTGCTTACAGTTACCTTTTCCTTCCTCTTCCCTTCCCCTTAGTATCCTTCCAAACATTAATGACATGAAGTGGGGCAACTCAGAACTACCTTTCAGTTCCCCACAAGTTTAACAAAGTCAACAAAAGTCCATTCTTTCTACCTTTTCTTGTACAGTTGTACTTAACAAATGTGACTGATGCTTTTTAATCTCTTATTTATTCACTAATTTCTGTGTTGCTGGTCTGCTTCCTGTTCATCTCCATATCTTAACTTCAGATTCTGGTTCAGTTCCAAGGTACTCCCAATTCTTCTAGTCAACTCCTGTCCTTTTCTCTGTCTCTCAAGCATTTTCCTTTGGAACATTGGAAAAAGTTTCCCTGGCAAAGTCTCTCCTTGAGCTTTATTATCAGAAGAATGACTGCTTGATTGCTTATTTTTTGTTGGACAAACTTTAGTATTTCCTCCTTAGCTTGTTCTGCATCAAAAATTACTTTTATCCTACAGGAAAAATATTCCAAAGGCAGCTGGTACAGCTGCTTGAATCTCACACCTGCATCTTGACATTACCTGATTGCTGGATTAAACTTGTTTCTGTTCTGCCAGATGTACAGTGAATAATCATTTTCAACAAATGGTCTACTGTCTCCAACCTTTAATTATTTTCTTTTTTTCCACAGTTTAATCAGGCTCAACTCTTTCTGCTGGTAGAATTGCATCTTTATTAATACAGGTCTTGGATGCTTTCTCTTGGCAAGGTCTGGAGCACGGGTCTACTTCAGAAGACTGATAAACCAAAAGACTGAATCCCCAAAGACTGAAAATTCAAAATACCGAACACATTTTTAATGCAGGGGGCAAGCCCCTCCCTCCAACCTTCATGTGGAGGGCTGTGCCCCCACACCCTCTGCTAACTATATATACCAGCTTCAAGATCACACAACAGTGGAGAAGGGGCAAATTCCATCATTCAGTATTTTGAAATTTTAATTGGGATTCAGTCTTTTGGTTTTTCAGTCTTCTGAAGTAGAACCTGGAGCATACACATGATGTGTCCTTTCAATTAACAAACCCTGTTGTGGAATACCAGTCAAGATGCTTATTTGTGCCTTCATAAAATTAATACAGTTTATTTCTTCTAGTTTTTCTGGTACAGCAGAAAATCTGAAGTTTACTCTATGTACTCTGTCCTCTAATTCTGTCATTTTTAGAACATCTCTTCTTGATCAGTCTCATACTCAGCCATCATTTTCTTCATTTTGACCTATGATTTTTGCAGGTTTATCAGCTCATCTGAATATCCGTTTAAAGCTTCTTCCATTTTTCCAGGTTTTTGTTATTTGAGATGCTATAATCCTTCAGTGTTTTGTTTATTTTAATCAGCTCTGTATGCATTTGATTTTTCCTCTCATTTACTGGAAGTCGTGTCTCGCACCAAAGCTGGAGCTTGAACTGATTTTTGCTGAACAACTGCAGAATTTTTCCCAGTCTATGTTTTCTATTCACTTTTACTAGTTTTTTTTCTTTCCAGACCTTAGTTTCTTCTTCTTTGCTGGCATCCAGGCAGTGCACTTACTAGCCAGTAACTGAATTCACTAAAAGTGACAGAGTTACTGGTCTTTGTCTTTTTTTCACTCTGGCTTAGCTGATTTTAAGCTGTTGATCAGTATGCAGTCATCTTGGAAGTCTCAAAGCCATCTCTTCTTACTGAAAAGAAGTCTTAATTCCCTGTTTTACTTTTCTCATATCTAACCTATTATTGAATGTATTATGCCCCTCTTCCTACATTATTTAGCAAGTTAGAATTTCTGAAAGGGCTAACAGACTCTTTATCTTCCAATTGCTAAATATGTATGAGAAAACCTTTCTAATGTATGATTTGATACTTATAACACTGTTTAATATTATTACTCAAGCAGTTTAGTATTTTGATATGAAACATGTAGAGAGTTTTTCTTGTGTTATAGTACAAAATATTTATTACAGTCATTTGCTGATAAGAGGCACACTATATTCTGTACAGAGTATTATTTTTACACAATTAGGAAATGGTCAACTGTACTATATTTTGTAGATATACAAGGTTATGCTTATATAATTTTAACATTTCATGGTTGAATGCTAATATTTTAAACTGTACAATTTATTGATTTTTCTGTACTTTTAAGCTGGAGGTTTAGGATAACTACCTAAGACAACTCATTCACAGGTAAAGAGAGGTCTGAGTGTAGGCTTCATCTCAGAGTGACATGTCCATTTTGTGCATGTGTGTGTGTGTGTGTGTGGGGGGGGGGGGGACTAGTGAAAAGTCATTTTGGCAGTTAAGTAGATAATATGAAAAACTTGTTTTCATTTCTTGGATCATATTGGATATTTCAAATCATGTTAAAAGGAAATATGTTTAGCAAACTAAAAAGGACAATAGTCAAGTTATTTTATTTCAAAGGACAAAGTTGAAAGAAAAGCTAAATGTAAGCTAATCAAAGATGTTTTTCAGGAAGTTGAAAAAGCAGAGTTTGGAAGGGGTAAGAGAGAAGTAGTTATTTTATTTAGGAATTTAGGTATAATCAGATGTGAAACTGTCTATAGTAATAAGGGGAGAATGATCATATGGTATGGTAATATAAGTTCTTGTTGAGAAGTGGAAATATATAAGGATTTTTTTCAATGAATGAGACGATGAAAACTTAAAAAAGGTAAATTAGATAATTGCAGGTAATTTCAACATAACCTGAATATAAGTTTAAACAAGGAGTCTGGTAAACAAGAATATAATAAAAATACATGGAAATATTAAAATAAAAGATGTTAAAGAAGGAACGTATAGACATATGGAGTAAGAGTATTACTGCAAACAGTTTAGGTTCAAAAGAAATATCACATATACTGATAGATTAGATGTGTTCTCTATTAAAGATGGTTTCAGAGGCATGTTCATCAATACCCCAATAAAGGGCAAATCTATTCTAGGATATGCTGCTGTTCAGTTAATGAATTATAACACAGAAAATAAAAATCAGTCAATGGATAGAGGCTCATTATGAATAAAAATATTGGGAAAAAGTTTTGAGAAAGTTTTTCGAACAAACTATAGATGCTAATGTCAAAGGCTTTGAAAGTACAGGTCTGATTTGGTGGAATGCTATGAAAATTGAAGATGGGAACAAAATTAACAGGTTCATAAGTTCATAGGCTAACAACCACAAAGGCCTTTTTAAACCTAGCTTTGCATCCCAAATCTCTCACAAGTTCTGGTACCCTTGATAAATCTAGCAGGGGCTTGGGGGTGAAACATTTACTAGCACGGTCCTGGGAGATTAACCATTTACAGGTTGCCTTTGTCCATTAGAGACAAAGGTGCCAAACCAGGGATGAATTTTCTGTTCCCCATCCAACTGTCCAAGTTACACTTGAACTGGGTTAGGGAGAAACTCTGCTTCAAATAAATGGGGAGTCTGTTCTGGAGAAGGGGTGTTCTCTGGGATACATACCTGTTTCTCCAGCATGTCCTATTTATATCACAGGCAAGGTTTAAGTCTTTAGAATGGGTAATTCTGGTGCTATTTGTTTTGTGAATATCCAGGAGGTCCATCAGAGTGGGGTTTGTTAATGTCTTGTATGCCAGGCATAGATCTCCCCTTATCATCCTGTAGGAGACAGAATGCAGGGATAGGGCTTTGAGGCAGTCTGCGTAGGACATGTTACTTACATTCTGTTTTCTTTTAGCTAGGAACCTCTGTGAACATTCCAATTGTTAGATATGCCTGGTTAGCTACATACCAAAGGGGGGCATTGTACTCAATGATAGGTCTAATAAATGTCGAATACAGTGGAACAATGACTTCCTTGGACCTAGATGCCATACCTTTGTTTATAAGTTGCACAACACAGAATGATTTCTTCACTACTGTAGACACATGATGGTTAAAGGCTAGATTACTGTTTATGTGTGTCCCCAAGTCCCTAACTACTGGGTCAACTCTTACAGGTGTATTGTCAATATGATAGTAATCAAGGGTGAATGACTTCCCGAAGGACACTATTATGCATTGCTTGGCATTGTTTTAGTCCATGGCTCTGACACCAATTGTCTGTCTGTGTCAGCCCCTCCTGGAGAACATTTGTCTCCTGTGGGCGATTGGGATCTGTAGTACATCGCTGAAATGCAACAAGTTCGAACAATGTAATATCGAACCTGAAAGTCCGAAACCTGAAAATAGTGAAGCCACTGCACATGGATTTTTTTCCCAGGGAAAAAAATGGTGGGCCGTTTTTGGGGCTTTGCTATTTCCTCCACTGTGGTGCAATCTCAGAGTTGGTATATTTCATTAGGAGGGTGTGGGGGGGGCAAAGCCCCCCACTTTAGGTTAAGTTTCAGGTTGCAGGGGGTTTTTTTTTGTTAGGGAACAGCGATTTTTTTTCCCTGGGGAAAAAAATAGCTGTTCTTTATGATCTCTGTTTTAGTGTTTCGGATAGTATGGTTCGATATTACATAGTTTGAACTTTTTGAAGTTTGACGATGTAATATAGACCTGGATGATTCAATGACATGTCCTAATCTGCAATCATCTGCAGATTTAGTCAGCCAGAGGTCACTGACTTGGCCTTCACTTCAGAGACTTAAATGTCAAAAAGGAGTGGTCTCAGGACTGTTCCCTGAGAGACTCCACTTGAGATTGGCCTCTTTGTAGAGGTGGACTTCCCAATTCTAACTTCCTGGGTCCTGTCTGTGAGTCAGCTGACTATCCATTGGGTGCCATCAGGGTTCGTACCTAATCTCTTAAGTCTGTCAACAATGCTCAAGTGGGGTATTGTGTCAAATGCCTTGGGCAGGTCATGGTAGGCAGTGTGAACCATTTGCCCCTCATCCATTGCTTTGGTGACCGTATCAATGAAGTCCACCAAGCTGGTTGGGTTCAGTGTCTGGAGGTTTCCTATGTCATTATTGATCATTTCCATTACAATTATTTCCATGGCTTTACATATCAGACAAGTGAGACTTAAGGATCTATAGTTTCCAGGGTCTGTATATGGCTCACCTTTGTGCAGGGAGATGACAGTTGTTGTTCTCCATTCATGAGGCATGAAGCCTGTTTGGAGGTAATGGTTAAGTAGCAATTCCAGAGGGCATGATAGGCCATATTTCATGCTATTTAGAAGACATCACATCCTGGGATATTGTCTGGGACCATCAAGGCTGTGTTCTTGGCCTTAGACAGAGAATTAAGAACCTGTTCTCTAGTGATAGCACAGGAAGTTATATTTGATGGTATTTCCTGAGGGAAGGTTGAGGGGGAAAAAGGGGGAAAATTGGAACTGAATTTGTTGGCCAGTAGGTTTGCTATATCTTCTGGCTCACTATGGGTAGTTCCATTAACAATAATCTCCGCACACAATTGTGTATTGCCTTTGAGGTTGCAGACAATGCTAAAAGAATGACTTGTGGTTGTCCTTGGCCTGGGAGGCCAAATTTACCTCAGAATTGGTTTTGGTAGACTTTGTCTTCTGAGTTGTTTGTGTATATGATGAGAGTGCTTTTATTATGCTGGGTGCTACACTTCCTAATGTTTGCCATGATGTTCTTCCTTCTATTATACTTTCATTTTGTGATTCCACCAGGGTGGCTTGTTTTTTGAGTTAGTTCTGTACTTCTTCCTGGTGAGTACAGCTGCCTCTATGCGGCTATTAGCATGCTTATATAGGGCTTCTGTTAACAATTCTGTGTAGGCAGCAGTGTCCTCAGGGTTTATGGGGGCTTGAAATTTTCCAGATTATCGCTTAATAGTAGGAAGTTAGCCTTAGAATAGTTCCTGAATATTCCATGGTTAGCTGGGTTTCCAAGTTTTATTTTTACTTCAAAGGATACCATTTTGTGGTCTGACCTTACCAGGGACAACATTACATTAGGGGGTGTGCAACTCTTTCCCATATTAGTGAGGTCCAGTTCCAGTATGGTTGCACTCCTGGTTGGTGTACTGACAATCTGGTCCAGGGAGTTTGAGTTTACAAAATCCAGAAATCTCTGTGCCTATAAGTTTGGTGTTATATATCATTCCCAGTTAATAGCGGGGTAATTAAAGTCAAACATGAATATGGTATTGGGTTGGATGGCGATTGCTTTCAATAAGTTTAAATACATGGTATAGGATTCCTGGGTCATAAAGGGGGACCTATAGCTTGCAAGGAAGTGCTATTGGATTTTGTCTATGATGATTTGAACATGGAGAAGCTCAAGTGCATTGTCGTGTTTGACCAGCCTTGCGGTATATTTATTTTTGATGTAAACTGAGACATCTCCAACTTTAGTCACTGTATGTGTAGTAGCTGGTCTAAATGTGTAGAAGGCATTATAACATTGCACTGTCATTGTGCTCTCCACAACTTTAAACCATGTCTCACTGACCACACAGACATCAACATTCTCTTCCGTAAAGAGAGCTTCTACAGAGTGGAGTTTTTTGTTTAAAAACACTTTTAGATTTTCTTGGTTTTGATTTGCTATGTCAGAAGCACTTTCAGTTTGGCATTGCCTAAAAAAGGCACTATGGGGGAAGACAATGTTTTAGGTAATATTCAAAAGCCTAGAGGGGAGAGGTGCAGACCATCCCTGGCAAAGCAGCATGCTCTGTTGAACATCTCCTTCCATGCTGACAAATACTGCACCAACTTAGAATGACACCAGAAATTATGCCAATTGTTAAAGTTAGTCATCTTTTGTTCATATTGTGACATCATCCTTGGAGAAGGTAAAATGCTGCATGCTAGGTTCATACTAGCCTGAGACACATATTCCAAGAGCTCCACAATGTCTCTGTTCATATAGTTTAGGGAGGTACATCTCATGTCATTTACACCCATATGACTAATTAATACTGGTACTTGTGGTCTAATGACCTGAGTGCATGCATAATGTGGTGGATCCTGGCCCCTGATAAGCAATTGACTGTGACTTTCTCCTTACTCAGCCTGGTGAGAGGAACATCAGTGTGTCTCACAATGGAGTCTCCAGTGACAACACTGTTGGATTATGTGGTTGCTTGTCTTATGGGCTTAGAAGTAGGGGCTCCAACTGAAGTGGCTGCATGTGTTGATGTGGAGGGTGTTTTGAAATAGTGCATTTGGAACTGCTAAGGATGTTTCTTATGTGTACTTTATCTAAGAGGTCATTGGGTTTTAGGAAGGTCACAGTTAAGTGCCTCAGCATATGTGAGTTTATGTGTTTGCTTTGAATTGTGTGTGATTAGTGCAGCATGTGTACTACTGACACAACCTTATTGGCATTAGGAATGCTTTTATGTGAGAGCTTTGCCTCCACTGACATTGTGTAAATACATCTCTCACGTATATTATCAGTCTGTTTGAAAATTAACTGGTTGTTTGTAAACATGAAGAAATTCCTGCATTGTCTCAGGATGCCTATATCCACCAAGCTGGTAAAGGAGATATTGAGAAGGTTTATATCCATGGCAACAGACACTTTTTATTGATTAGACAGTTGGAGTGAGAATGTGATATCAGGAGTATCTGATTTGCAAGTCTGGGGGCAGTGCTGTTAATGCAAACTAGTTGTCCTATGTGCAACCAGGTACTGGTAAAATCTCAATGGTGTTTTTACAGGGAAAAATGTCAACTCAAGGTGTCAGTGGCAATGCAGGACATGGCCAAACATTCGAGGGAAAACTAATAATTAGAGCCTGATGATTTGTTGATGAAGGATTTAGGCAGATATTCTGAAGTTAGAAGCAAATCAAGCAGTACTTACTGAAATGAAGGAATTAGCTTTGTTAAGAATGATGAAAAGAGGGGAGTCACCTCAATGGCTACTGGCTGACTACTACTAGTGTTGTTCTCACCACAGCTTTACTCTGCTGGAATACAATACTACTTTGCTTCTTCTCTCACCAGAAGCAAAACAGTAGCACCAATCCTAAGATGTGAAGCAGGCCACAGCTTGTTTGGTGATCCACAGTCTGGTCTCAGATGATGTAAGGGTGTGTAGGCTTATAGATTCATAGGTTCAAATGATGATACTAGACTAATGGCCTGGTGGCCCTTATAAGCCTAGCCAAGAATTTTGCCCATGTTCCCTCAAAGTCAGCACCTGTTTAGCCTGTCCAGAAGGGATACAGGTGGGATCCCAGGGGGCGTATTTTCTGTTTCCCATCCAGTCATCCAGGTTCCTCTTAAAGTGGGCTAGAAAGGTACTCTGCTTCACATGGAGAGGGAGCCTATTCCACAAATGGGGGAGTCTTTGGGTCATAAATCTATCCCGCCAACAAGTTCTGTTAATGTCACAGACCAGGTTAAGGCCTTATGTGTGGGTTGCTTGAGTGGAGTTTGTCTTACAGATATGCAGCAACTCCATCAAGGCTGGGTCTGAGATGGCCTTGTATGCCAGACACAGGTCACCTCTGAGCATATGAGACTAAGTAGAGGGACATGGCTTTTAGCCTATCTGTATAGGACAGGTGTTTGAGACCCTGGATTTTCCTGGTCAGGAACCTCTTTGGTCTCTCCAACCGCTGCATGAGCTTGGCAAGGTACATGCCAAAGGGGGCATTGTACTCGATAATGGGTCTGATAAGGGAGGAGTACAGGGATGTTATGACCTTCTTGTTCCTGGATGAAATACCCTTATTTATGAGGTGGGCCATATAGAAAGTCTTCTGTACAACAGAGGCAAGGTAGTGGTCAAAAGTGAGGTTGCCATCAGCCTGGGTGCCCAAGTCCCTCACAGATGATTGCATGTTTAGTGCATTGTTATTAATGTGATAATTAGTGGGGATGCCATTTTCCCCAAAGGAGATAATGATGCATTTCTTGGCATTCAGTTTGAAGCCATGCTTATGGCACCAGTCATTAGTTTGGGTAAGGCCCGCTTGGAGGATGTTCACATCACTAGGGGAATTTAAGACAGTGCTCAGCTTGCAGTCATCTGCAAACTTGGTCAGACAGAGACCACTGGTTTTGGCTTGCATCTCAGAAAAGTATATCCCAAACAGTAGAGGCCCTAAGACCGATCCCTGGGGTAAACCACTTCTTACGGGTCTACTACTAGAGGTGGCTTCCCCTACTTTGACTGAATTGGTTCTATCAGTGAGCCAGTTAGCTACCCATCTGGTAACATATGGGTTGATGTTTAGCTGGGAGAGTTTATCCATTATGCCCGAGTGGGGAATAGTATCAAAGGCTTTGGCTAAGTCAAAGTAGGCTGTGTGCACCATTTTTTCCTCGTCCATAGCTTTGGAGACTGTTTCAAAGAAGTCGACCAAGTTTAACAGGCATGATCTCCCTTTGACAAAACCAAATTGCATGGGGTCAAGCGTTTGGAGGTTGCCAATATCCTTGTTTATAAGGTATATGATAATGTGTTCCATGGCCATGCAGATCAGGCTAGTTAGGCTGATGGGCCTATAATTGCCTGGGTCAGTGTATGCTCCACCTTTGTGTAGAGGGATGACAGTGCCTGTCCTCCATTCAGCTGGGACGAAGCCAGTGCTCAAGCTTTGGTTGAATAGAGTGTCTAATGGAGCTGACAACTTTTGCCTGAGTTCATGTAGGTTACAGCCAGGGATGTTATCGTGTCCCATGGAGACTGTATTTTTTTGCCTTTGAGAGGACATTAAGGACCTGTTCCCTGGTGATGAGTGGAGGGGGGCAGGTGCTGGGGATATCCTGGTTTACTGATGGAGGAGACAGGGGGGTGAAGTTTTCACTGAACCTGTCTGCCAGCAGGTTAGCTATATCTATGGCATTTGTGTATGTGGTGCTATTGACCACCAGTTCAGAGCAGATTTGGGTGTTACCTTTCAGATTGCAGACATATGTGAAGAAGGCCTTGTGATTGTCCTTAGTTGATGCGGTCAATCTGGACTTGAATTTAACCTTAGAAGATTTCACCAGTGACCTTATTTGCTTGTTCAGACAAAGGAGATTTTGCTTCCAACTTGGCATCTGCTCCTTCTTGGTCCTGGACAGCAAATTTTTCTATTTATTAAAGTGTTTGTTTATTGCTGCTGTCCACCAGACAGGTTTACTCTTCCTTAAGGAAGATTATTTGGTCCTGTCAGGTATTGCTGAGTCCATACAGCTATGTAGGTGCTCAGATAATTTTTTGGTGAAGACTTGGACATTACTGCTAGTTCCAACTGAAGGGACGATAATTGTAAAGTTGCTTATACCTGCTCTTAGGAGATTGTAGTCAGCTTTGGAAAAAGTTTTTTTGTTTGACCTTGACGGGGGAGGGGAGGGTCAGGGGAGATGAAGACTTCAAAACTGATCACTTTATGGTAGGATCTTATCAAGGAGGATGCCACTGTAGGGGTGCTACAGTGGCCACTCATGTTGGTTAGGACCAGGTCCAGGATATTTTCACTTCTCTTAGGGTTGTTGACCAGTTGATCCAATGCATTGGCAATGACAAAGTCAAGGAATCTCTGGCATTCATGTTTGGGCTAGAATAGGTCTTCCACTCTATGGTTGGGTAGTTAAAGTCACCCAGGATCAGGGTAGAGGGTTGAATCTTGATGGATTTAAGTAAGTCCAGATAGGTGGAGTGGGCATCCTGAGTCATGTTTGGGGGTCTATAGCTAGCTATGATTTGAATATGTGTTCTATCAACAGTTAACTGCACTTGGAGTGTCTCCTGTGTGTCATACCATTTGACCAGCCTGGAGGTGTGTACGTCTTTGATAAATATTGAAACTCCACCTCCTTTGGCTTTGTAGCCCTCCGTTTGGAGTCTGAAATTATGGTAGGATGAGTAACCTGGTAAGGCTGGGGTGCTCTCCACAGCTGTGAACCAGGTTTCAGTGACTGCACAAATGTCAGCATCCTCCAGGTGCAGTTTCATGCTAAGACTCCTAGAGTTTAGCAGCATGACCTTTAAATTTCATTTAGAAGAATTTTTCATGTTGGTAATTTTGTACTCATGACTTTGCCTGAAAAAGGCACTATGGCGGAGGCAAGAACCTTTGCCAGAAGCCTGAAGCCCAAGGGAGACAGATGAAGGCCATCTCTGGCAAAGCATTGTGGTCTGTCAGTCATGTCCTCCCAGGCTGTCAGGTACTGGATCCCCTTGGAATGACACCAGAAACTAAGCCAATTGCTAAAGTCAATCATTTTCTGTTTGTATTGAGGCATCATTCTGGGTGATGGTAGGATGCTGCTTGAGGCTAGGGACATACCTGCCTGGGACACACATTAAGT
The DNA here is from genome assembly GCF_019279795.1 of Protopterus annectens. Taxonomy (NCBI): domain Eukaryota; kingdom Metazoa; phylum Chordata; order Ceratodontiformes; family Protopteridae; genus Protopterus; species Protopterus annectens. The sequence goes on from NC_056746.1 coordinate 1,264,702,320, forward strand.
GAGCTCAATCATGTCTCTCTTCATATAGTCCAGAGAGGTACGTCTCAAGTCATTTACACCAACATGGACTATGACAGAGTCATATCAGTACCTGCTATTAAGAGACCTGAGTGCGTGCATGATATGGTAGATTCTAGAACCTGACAAGCAACTTAACCGTGACTTTCTGCTTGTCTAGCCTGGTAAAGGGCACACCTGTGTGTCTCATGATAGAGTCTCCTAAGACTAGTATGTTGGGTTTGTGGCTGGGCCTTAGAGGCTGTGAGACACAGATGTGTGTACTATGTGTGATGCTTGGTGCTGTGGGTTGTGATGTGCGTGTGTGTTTTTGCTTCAGAGGTCGCTTTTGTTTAGGTATGTTTTTGTTGAGAACCCCCACATATGTAGGAGTGTGTTGTATAGATGCGGGTGGTGTTAGAGGTGTGGTGTTTGTAGTGTTTGTGCAGACAACCTTCTCATTGCCAAATGTACTAGCTTGTGACTGATGTAGCAATGATTCTGGGGTTCTTAATGTAATTGCATCTCTCACATATCATGTTCCTAGGTGGTAGTAGCAGTAGAGCGTTGTCTGTATACATAAGGCAGTTGCTACACTGTCTCTGGATGCCCATATCAACTAGACTAGCCTTTTCCTAGTAGATGTCTTGAATAACAACCAGACCAATCAGGAAGGTCAAGCACAGACACTCACTTCCCAACCAGAAATAGTCATGAATCTATGCACTGTACTCCTTCCCTCACCAGGAGCAAAGTATAAGCTACAATTCCAATGTGACACATGTGAAGCAGTTATTAGGCTTTCTGGTGATCAGCAGTCCCCAGGAAATAATGTCCCTGTGCTTCTTCTCTCACCAGGAGCAAAACAGACGCACTAATCCCAAGATGACTACTGAGAGGCAGAATGCAGACTCTCAAATAATTGGTTTTGCAGTAAATGTTGCAGAGTTTGTGGGTAAGATGGAAAAATGGGTTAATATCCTAAAAGCTGCAGTTTTCACTAAGCAGTTAGATAAAATACAGTAAAATAATAAAGAACAAGAATGTAAAAATACACTAAAAGAACAATAGCATGGATTACAAAAGAAACAAGGACATTATATGGCATTATACACTTACCTGCTAGCATATTACAAAAGAACAAATAATCTGATCTCATATTGATAATCTGATGCTAATAGAAATTAAAACTTATGATTTACCTAAAGTTGATTATTGGTGGCTACAGGGAGAAAAAGATATCAGGTGTTTAGCATGGACATAGAAGCAAAGGAAATATATAAAATACTGCATGTAATGTCTACAAGTGGTGAAATGTTATTCTCAGTAAAAGAAATTAAATAAAAAAGTAAAAAATAAATAAATGAAATTTTAACAGTTTAAAAGATCTGAATCTTCAACAATGGTACTGGAGAGCATAGACAGAATAAGTATCTCAGTGAGATATTAGATGTTTACAGTGTGACATATCTGCAGCAGAAGTAAAAATTTAAAGTTAAAAGGATACAAAAGTAAAAACATGGGGGCTGTAAATAGCCTTTCTCTCAAATTCTATAAATTCTGAAATCTGTGAGACCAAAAGCATTATGGTTTATTGGTTAATCAATTGTGAATTCATTGCAGACGTGTAGAGCAATACTTATTCTTAAACATAAAAACAGTACTGAAGACCTAGAAAACTATTGGCTAATTTTATTAAATCCGGTAATCAAAATGATTGCAAATGTACTCACTAATAGATTACACTTACCCAAGAATTCATTAAAGGGGTTAACATGAGCCATACATCTGGCACTAAAAAAGCCCTTCTCCCACAATGTGGTAATTTGTGATTCAGAGACATGTTAGCCATGATGAGGTAAGACCTGATTATCAGCTCATGTGCATGTCTGAATCGCAGTTATTGTAATGGTGTGCAGGTCACTGCTGATCTGCACAGTGCAGTTATAAACTGCTGCACATTTAGGCACTGGCATTGGGATCCCCCTGGTCACTCTGCCACACACCCAAGTACATGTTCAAACACACACACACACACACACACACACACACACACACACACACACACACACGCACATACACACACACACACACACACACACACACACACACACACACACACACACACACACACACACACACAAAAACAGTCCTCGTACCTGTCCCTGACCTGTCTGACCTCTAGTGGTTTACCCCACTCCTGATCCCTGTAAAAGGTAAAATGCCATTCTAGCACATGTGTAGTATTCCATGGTGACTAGTGTGTCCCCCATCACATGTACACATGCTGTTATGGCACTGCCCTGGTGGCTAGTTTATCCCCCTACCCCCATCACTGTACTGATACTGGTGCTTTTATGGCACTTTACTAATATGTATCCCTAGTTTCTAGTGATTCTCACTACCTCCCCTGATCTGTGTACTGATGCCTATGCCATTGTAGCCCTTTACTAATATGTATCCCTGATGTCTAATGATTCTCACCACCCCAGACCCTTGTACTGATGAAGGTGCTATTATGGCATTTTACTAATATGTATCCCTGATGTCTAGTGATTTTCTCCACCCACCAATTCCTGCACTGATGCTGGTGAAATTAGGATACATAACTAATATGTATCCCTGATGTCTAGTGATTCTCCCCACCCCACACCCTTGTACTGATGAAGGTGCTATTATGGCACTTTACTAATATGTATCCCTGATGTCTAGTGATTTTCTCCACCCACCAATCCCTGTACTGATGCTGGTGAAATTTATTATTTTTTTTTACTCAAATTATTTTTATTTTGATGAAACACAATAATTTAAGACATTCATAACATTCAATAACTATTTACAGTATTTACATTCAGCCTGACAAAAAGGATTCAGATAAAAAACATTTTTAGTTATTTGGTGCAAAAAATAAATTATTCAAACAAGCGGTGATAGAGTGAGGTATGTTATTCCTTCAATAAAACAAATTTCCACTAGATTCAATCCAAGTAGTGCTCAACATAAATTTATTGGTTAAAATAATAGTACGATAAGCGCTTTCACTAACTTATAGCTTCTTCAGATCGTGAACAGCAAGCATGGGATTCATGCGCCTTATATACCTAATAACTTCCCTATTAATCTATTAATTATTGATTAATTGACCAGATTACCACAATAGTAACTAAAACTTCAATGATGAACATATAGTAGTGTATTTTATATAAAAACAAAACAAAAAAAAATATCTAACCTACCAACATTACATCTGATAATAAACAACAACATAAAATTCATCCCAAACAAAGCACATAGTAGTGTATTTTATACAAAAATGCCTAATCTACCAACATTGCATCTGATAATAAACAACAGCATAAAATTCATCCCAGACAAAGCATTACAATATATAATAATCTCATATGCATAGGCTCTACTGATTAAGCTAGTCAGTAAAAAATATGATAATATGCATTTTATAAAAATAGCTAACCATATCAAGTGGCATTCATTAAAAATAATCATTAAAAACATATTAATTTAAAAACAACTTTTAAATTAGAAATAGCAACATGGAATTGATCATATATTAAAATATTGTCATAGGCATAGAAACGATAGGAATATTAAAACCAGCCTAGATAATATTTATGATTCTAAAATAATTAATTGAATATGTGTTATATGTTTATATTAACTATATATATACATATACATGTATAGTGGAAAATATTCTAGTCATGTAAATAAATTCTATATACTGTGTGTAAAATCTAATAAATATAAATATAATAAATATGTATAAAAATAAATAAATGGATAAATAAATATATGTATATGTGTATATAAAAATAAATACAGTTCATCTATCAACATATACACATCTGATAGACTATATATGGTGTTTGTCCTTTGACACCATATATAGTCTATCAGATGTGTATATGTTGATAGATAACTGTATTTATTTTTATATACACATATACATATATTTATTTATCAATTTATTTATTTTTATACATATTTATTATATTTATATTTATTAGATTTTACACACAGTATATAGAATTTATTTACATGAATAGAATATTTTCCACTATACATGTATATGTATATATATATATATATATATTTAATATAAACATATAACACATATTCAATTAACTATTTTAGAATCATAAATATTATCTAGGCTGGTTTTAATATTCCTATCGTTTCTATGCCTATGACAATATTTTAATATATGATCAATTCCATGTTGCTATTTCTAATTTAAAAGTTGTTTTTAAATGAATATGTTTTTAATGATTGTTTTTAATGAATGCCACTTGATATAGTTAGCTATTTTTATAAAATGCATATTATCATATTTTTTACTGACTAGCTTAATCAGTAGAGCCTATGCATATGAGATTATTATATATTGTAATGCTTTGTCTGGGATGAATTTTATGCTGTTGTTTACTATCAGATGTAATGTTGGTAGGTTAGCCATCTTTTATATAAAATGCACTAATATATGTTTATCATTTAAGTTTTAATTACTATCGTGGTTATCTGGTTAATTAACCAATAATTAACAGATTACTATGGATGTTATTAGCTATATAAGGCGCATGAATCCCATGCTTGCTGTTTACGATCTGAAGAAGCTATAAGTTAGTGAAAGCGCTTATCGTACTATTATTTTAATCAATAAATTTAATTTGAGCACTACTTGGATTGAATCTAGTGGAAGTTTGTTTTATTGAAGGAATAACATACCTCACTCTATCACCGCTTGTTTGAATAATTTATTTTTTGCACCAGTTATTTAAGTTAACAAGCGTGCTTTTGGCTTGTAACCAGGAACTATTCTTATGACTTTGATTTTTATTTATTTATTTATTTATTTATTTATTTATTTATGTGCATTTGTTAACCAGGTTGGTCCAGCTGGGTAAGAATTACCCTTTTTCAGTGGAGACTCGAGGGGAAAAGCCCCAAACAGACATACAAATACATACGAATAGAGACAAATTAACAATATTACAGAGGAAAACAATATTATGGGTACAATGGATAAGAAAAACAAACAATGAAAGTTTGATAATAATTAAACTATGATAGTTAGGAAGAGTTTGGTTCCATCTGTAGCGTATCAATCACATTCAAAACTTTCCTCCACGGACTATTAACCAATGGCTTAGGAAAAGTTCCTAACTCTTTAGTTCTTTTCTCCATTAGTATGCATTTCTTCAGTGATGATAGGAATTCCTCCATTGTGGGTGCTACATTAGAGTTCCATCTTCTAGTTATACATTTTCTGGCTATTGCTAACATTGCCCACAATACAGGTCATCTTTCTTCATATTATTACTATTAACAACAGTCAATAAAATTAAAGACTTTGTCAAAACAAATATATCAGTATAGATAGCTTGAAGAAATTTGTTAATCTCATTCCAGTATGGTTTAATATTAGTACAGTCATAAAAAATATGAGACCAGTCAGCATTAGTGGACAGATGACATCTCCAACATAACTTGCTGTTTGAAGGGCTCATTTTTGAGAGTTTCTCAGGTATCAAAAATGATCTGTGTAGAAATTTTCAATGAAAAATCCTCCAGAATTGTGAGTAAGAAGTTAGTTTAACTGAAAAAAAAATGTTTTATCTTCCACTGATAATAATACTTGAAACCCTTTAGTTAAATATTGCCACTAAGAATCTTTAGGAGCTGTCTTATAGACAAAGTGTTATATAGATATGATAATTCATTCTTAACATTGATATTATTATATAGAATTCCAAAAATCCAGTTTATAATTTCGGTATTGAAGGATGAGTTATGTATTATCCTACACAGATCCTTAGTGTATGCTGTGACACTCTGAAGAACCAACCAGTCATTAGGGGATAGGCCATAAGTTGACAATATACTTTGTGTGTTCAAAGCTTCTTGGTTTTCAGTACATTGCAACCAACAAAATAGGTTATTATTTTCCCATAAACCAAAAATCTCTCTATGTGTTTTATCAGGGAAATCCCTTGTAATAGTAAATGGTATTAAAAATCTATGCCACAGTTTTATATCTAAATTTGTATTAATGAATTTTCTTAACACATCAAAAATATTGTTTATTAGTGTTAGTTTAGTTAATTTTGTTGCACTATACTGCAAACTTAAACTTAAATAGTGCCATATCTTGTTATCTTTGTTGGTTACCAAAGCATTCTGTGATAAACAATTTTCATTCATTAGTATAATGGAGTGTAACTGTTTCCAATTGTAATAGTATCTAGGATTTATCCAATTCATCACTATTTTAATTATAGATGCCTTTACATAAGTTTCAATCTCTGGGACTTTTAACCCCCCCCCCCCTTGTTCCCATTTTTTGAAATGAGAATATGCCACTCTTATTTCTTTGGGGTACCATAGGAATTTCATCAGAGTTGAAGAGATTTCTTTAAGGATTTTCTTTCCTGGTGGAAGTATAAGGGCTTGTGCTATATATAATATTTTAGGTAACAAAACCATTTCTATCAGTTGTAACCTATCATCAAATGTTATAAACAAATTATTCCATTTGCTTATTAATGTCTTAAGTCTATGGCTTTAGCATAATTAAGCTGTAAAGTTTCCTCTATATTCTTACCTAGGAATATTTCTAAATAGTCTAGAGTTGAAACTTGGTTTCCAATAATATGATTAACTGGAACCTGTATGTTCTTTTTTATTTAATAATAAATATTTTGATTTAGATTTGTTGAAGGAGAGTCCCGAGATTTTTTGGAAATTTGTTGTTACTATATCCACTTCACCTAACCCTTTCTTAGAGTTTTGTAAGGTAAGTAAGACATCACCAGCAAACATCAATATTTTAGAAATATATTGGTAATATATATTTATACCTCTTAAATTTGGGTTATAATGTATTAAAATGTAAAGTATTTCGATGGCCAGAGCAAATAGGATAGGGGGCATGGGACATCCTTGTGTAGTACCTCTAGTGATTTGGATTGCTTTGGAAGTAAAGGGACCTAATTTGACATATGCTAGATTATTTTGATAGATTTTCTTTATCATTGTTATAAAAAGGGGGGGGTCAAATAACTGTAAGACTTTAAATAAATAACCCCAATTTAAGGAGTCAAAGGCCTTTTGAATATCTAGACCTATGCTATATGCTTCATGGTTTCCTCTACTGTGGTAATCTATCAGAGTTAATACTCTTTTAATATTATCCTGTGTATGCCTGCTATATATGAAATTGGTTTATATGAGTTGCAATGATTAGGGTCCTTATTCTCTTTTAATATAGGGGAAATTAGAGAATATCTCCAAGAAGGAGGAATATTTGCTAATGTTTGAACTTCAAGAAAGGTTTTATTTATGAGAGAGATTACAGAAGGTGGTGAAATTATTATGCATAACTAATATGTATCCCTGATATCTAGTAGCTCCCCCAACCCTCTGATTCCCATGCCACACTTGTGTGGCCCATTCTCTACTGCAGTGTGGTGGAGCTGGCCTTGCTGATCTACATGTTGTATTGTTTCCTGAATCGTTCAGCTTGTAGATGCCTTCCTGAAGGCAGTTATTGGGGAGAGCGTACATGAATTATTAGCATATACCTCTCCCCCTGACTGCCTCATTAGCATTCAGCACTGCCATGGGGCCAGTCCTATTCAGTGCTGTATATCCTCATGCTACAACATTGTGCAGCACCATGCTAGGGTGGGTGCTTAATACAAAAAGGTTACCATAACATGAAGACAGAGGTGTACACACTGTGGTACCTATATGAATCCTTGCCCCCCCCCCATCTTAACTAGACTGATTCAAAAAGGGTAATTTGGATTTGTGTACAGTCAAAGTATAGATAGTCAATGGTATCTATTTCTTTTTTTAAACTGGGAAGGGGGGAAAGGATGACTGTCATACAATATTTAATTCAGTATCAGAAAGGCATTTGATTTATTCAATGGAGAATTCATATCTTAAGAACAGAAAGTTTGGCGACAATTGCATGGCTTGGATAAAGGTGATACAGGAGAACCAACAAACAGATCTATTAGTTAATAATGATGTGGCAGATAGCATAAACATTAGTAGGGGTAGTAGACAAAGGTTTACATGGTCACCTGCATTATTTCTACTAGTTATTGAACAGATGGCTTTAAAAGTTAGGAAAACATAGAGCTAGCTAATCAACAAAAAGGGAGGGTACTGTTTTAAATTATTTGCTGTTGTACTGAAGCCAGAAAAGGTGAACAAGTTAATAACAAAAGTAATAAATACATTTCATCATTTTGGAGAGTGCCTAAGATTGAACTATAACAAAGAAAAGGCATTATTTATATATATATATATATATATATATATATATATATATATATATATATATATATATATATATATAGAGCAGCCAAAGGAGGAGGTTTAGGTAACAGCAATGTGATACAAGGGAAATCTTGTTTAGATTTAAGAAAAGGGAAAACAAAAACCTTAAAATATAATTGACAAAAAACATTCACAGAACTGCAGAGAAATTCACAGATATTACTTCAAGGCAAACATTTAAATCAGTCCTCTAGCAGGGAAATTTGTACTTTTTAGGTTATAGTTTCATAAATTATGTTGTAGCTAATAAGATATTTACCCATTCCACATAGTCATAAAGAAGTAGTTAAAATACTGGACGGGATTAGTAAATTTGTAGAAAATTCTAAAATGAAATACTTCCTAACATATATGTCTTTCCCTAGGCTTTACTCAATGCACCCATGGCAGTGTGTGTGGTCAGCAGGCCCATTCTGCATGGGTGCAACACTTAGTCCTCCCACTAGGTGTCAGCAAAGTGTAGAGCCAGAACCACCTGCTTTCCCTAGGCACCTGCTGCTTGACTCTGTTCTTCTTGTCATAGGTACGTAGGTGTTTATTAGGCTAACGAATGAATACAAGGGCCTTTTTAAGGGTAGGCATGCATCTCACATCTCTGACAAGTTCTGGTACCTTTGATAAGTGTAAGCAGAGGCTTGGGAGATGAACCATTTACAGGTTGCCTGTGTCCATTAGAGACATAAGTGCAAAACCAGGGATGATTCTGCTGTTCCCGTCCAATTGCCCCTGTTACATTTCAGTTGGATTTGAGAGAAACTCTGCTTCACATAGATAGGGAGCCTATTTCAGAGAAGTGGTAGTCTTTCGGATACATATTTGTCTTGTCAGCAGGACCTATTTATATCACAGGCAAGGTTTAAGTCTTTAGAATGGGTAATTCTGGTGCTGTTTGTTTTGCAGATATGCAGGAGGTCCATCAGGGTGGGGGTCCAACAATGCCTTTTATGCCAGGCATAGATCTCCCCTCAACAGCCTGTAAGTGATTGAATACAGGGATATGGCTTTGAGGCTGTGTGCATTGGATGTGTTACTTACACTCTGTATTCTTTTAGTGAGGAATCTCTGTGGACGTTCCAATTGTTGCATGTAACTGGTCAAGTACATACCAAAGGGAGCATTGTACTCAATGACCTCCTTGGACCTAGATGCCATACCTTTGTTTATAAGTTACACAACATAGAATTATTTCCTCACTACTGTAGACACATGATAGTCAAAGTCTAGATTACTGTCTATGTGTGTCCCCAAGACCCTAACTAATGAGTCGACCATTAGATGTGTGTTGTCACTATGATAGTAACCATGTATGGATGACTTCCCAAAGGATACTAATATGCATTTCTTGGCATTTAGTTTTAGTCCATGTTTATTTGTCTGTGTCAGCTTTTCCGGGACAACATTAGTGTTAATAGGCAATTCTATGACTGCTCCTAATTTGCAATTGTTTGTAAATTTGGTCAACCAGAGGCCATTGACATTGGCTTTGACTTCAATGAAGTAAATGCCAAAAAGGAGCATTCCCAGGACCAATCCCTGCCGGACTCTGCTTATGACAGGCCTCTTTGCAGAGGTGGAGTCCCCAATTCTAATTCCCTGGGTCATGTTGGTGAGCCACCTGGCTATCCACCACATGACATAATGGAAATATTGCAGTTCTGTTCATTCAGTCATTGTAGTTCCTCTGAGGGAATCTAAAGACTGTGTACAGAATGCATTTATGATTCTTCACACTGGAATACCAAAGCCCATTTAAATGTAACAAAGTATTCACAGCTGTCAGCATCATGGGTCTCTCCTAAAGACAGAAAGAACTTAAGGTGAAAATCTTTTAGGAGAATCTGATGTCAACAAAAACATTTGTAAGTTTTCCTAGGCACAATATGAAAAATTCACATAAATATTATAAAGTTCAAATATAATCTTAAATATAATTAAGAAACTCATTCTCTGAGATATATCAGGTATTGCTGATGGACATACAAACATACATACATACACATACATACATACATCTTACCTAAGTGTTTACAGGATAGGGGTTTTAGGTAGTTTGTACAGTTTTTTTAGGAATGGAGTACTTCATGAGTCATTTTCTTCAGTACTATCTGGGGTGATTAAATTGCTTTTTGTAGTGTCAGTTCATTATTGTTTTGTATTCTAGTACTGTAATGAAGATTATGTTAGGATTTGTTAGTTTTATATTTATTATATGTTGTGTATAATTTTATACTTTATTTATCATTTCTAATTAGTTTACTTTTATTTAAACCAGATAGTATTTCATCCATTTTTCCAGTAATATCATTATCTGATAAGTTGATTGCCATAAGTATGTCATTATAATTTTTATTATTTTAGTTTAACTTTTTAATTTTAATATGAATGCATTTCATGCCTATCATGTTGATTTAGGTGGGAAATGCTGTGTTGAGATGGTTTGTTTATGTATCTGTGTATTTTGTATGTGTGGTATATGAAGTTATTCTTTTTACATTGAAGGGAATATGGGATATATTCTGCATTTTACTTTTTTATTATTTTATTTTGGTTTGTGGGGTTGTTTTAGGTGGGCTGTAGCGTTTTGGGGTATATGTGTTTGGATTTATCATGCAGAGTAAACAGACTTCTGATTTTAATAAGTAGCACCAATATTACAGCTTTAAGAGAAGTTTAGTAGCTTTGATAACTATCTAAGGTTGTAGATAAACTTATGATGTTGGGTGCCAAGACTGTAGATAAGAATCTGAAGATACATTAAGAGAACAGATAAAAAAAAATTACACGGCGTACAAGATGCATGCATCACCTGTACCTCAAGCTCTTAGTACAATAATCTGGGAGCAAAGACCCACAAATAGGGTTACGTTTTAAATATTGCTCTTATAAACTTAGAAAGTTAAATAAAATAAAATAAAAAATTCTGTTCTACAGCAGTATATGGTAAAAATGCTTTATTTAAAAGTGCTTTTGTCAAAGAAATTACTTCATCAGATTCTGGCAAACCAAGACTCATCCACATTGTCAGAGTGCCACCACAGCACTTATTCTGGCTATTTGAATAATGTGTTTTTTACTATTCACTGCTATAGAACTGACTTATTTATTTATTTATTTATTTATTTTTTGTTGTATTTATTTCCTGAGTTGGTGTCCTGTTAATTTCTTTTGTTTTTTAAAACTTACAAAGTTGCTAGAATAGAAACTTTTATGTCAGCAAGTATTTTATGAAGGGTATGAAGTCTGCAATTCAAATGACTCAGTGGTTTGCCAGAAAATCACAAATTTTATGATGAACTTACCAAAAATGTGAAGCAAAAAATGTGGACATTCTGCAAAATTCTGGTTAGTTGAGAGGTATGGTCACAGCCTTTACGTAGTGTCAATCATTAGGGGATACTCATTCCTTTTTTATTCATTCTGTTATACTCACTTAATCCTGATATGAAAGCATGTGGCACAGGGGAACTGTAGTCTATCTCAGCAAGTAGTCAGTATAAGATAGGGAACCTGTCCATGACAGGATGTTACTCCATTGCAGTAAAGTGTGTGCATGTGTGTGTGTGTGTTTTGTATATATATATATATATATATATATATATATATATATATATATATATATATATACACTTGTCTAAATGACAAATATTTTAATAATAATAATATAGTAGCACTCACATGTGGACTCTTAGAACTGCATATATATATATATATATATATATATATATATATATATATATATATATATATATATATATATATATATATATATATATATAGTATATACAGAGAGAGAGATATGTGTGTGTAAGTAAATATAACAGTACATGTGATATATATTTCTTCCCAAAAAGCAATTGAAGTTGATTAAATTATCTAACAATATATTGCCTGTTTATAGACATGTGACTTTTTGTGTTTTACCTTATGTCAGTTTCAGCTGCATTTAGGATATTGCAAAATGTTCTTACAGAATAGTCATGGATCATGTAAGCTGTCATACATTCCATGGCAAAGATGGATGTAGCATTGAATATTCCCAGCATGCCTTGATTTGGGTACCAGCCCAGGTGCTGGAGGAGCCAAATAAAGAGGGAAAGAAGTGAAGAGGTAAAGAGGCAATGCCTGCTCACTTCTCTCGGGGGGGGGGGGGTTGAAGGGCATGTCACTTGGTGTACCTCTAGCTAATGCATTTCTTGTGTAGAAACCCAGCAGGAGCTGTCATCTTGTAGGAAGTAGGACTACACTTATGTCTCCATTGCTTGCTGCAGCCATTCTGCACCCAGTCCTGGAGTTGTTACTCTCTATACAACAGAGGCATCTTTGAACTGCTAAAAAGTAACATCCCATGATTGCTTTTTTGGATGATGGCTGTGATGCAATTGGTTGTCATCAAGAAGTGAAATGAATGAGCAAGGGTTGGTGAGAACAGACAAATGTTCAACAGGTGCGTAGAAGGGTTCACAGGTTCATAGATTAGTACTAGGCTAACAGCCCTTCTGGGCCATTTTAAGCCTAGCCAATTACCCCATGTGAGAATCAAACCCTGTACCTTGTAACTGTAAGGTAAACACCTTAACTGTTATGCCAACCTCCCACCCCTTTCCAAAATTATTACAGGAATTGCACACACTGCAACCCATTATGTCATCATGTCATGAGTAATTACTTACAAAATGGCATTCTGCATGCGACCTTAAACATTCTGTTGCTGTATGCTGTAAATGTGGACCAGCTGTGGCTAATGTAATATAGAGATTCTTTAACCTGCCCCTGGGCTGTTATGCATTTTTATGAATGATACTCTGCTTTACTGAGATTGCATGAGCCCACTGTATTGATATCATCTTCAAGGAGATAACTTCTGTGTACATTTTGGGTATATAAGGTTATACGTCATAGATGTACTGTAGAAATAAAAAGTATATATTTATAAAAGAGAAAGATGATAGCGAAAGAGATATAGATAGATAGATTAGATAGCTAGACAGACAGATAGATACAGAATATAGATAGATGGATAGACAGATAGAGAGAGAGAGAGAGAGAGAAAGAGAGAGACAAAGAGATAATATATATTGTCAAGATAGCTTCTAACAACATATGGTTTAAAGATCTGTTTTCCAAATTACATCTACAGTGGCTTACCTGAACATCTCCACCAACTCCTCCACACGTGGGGTTATTTTCCAGTACTTTAACCAGTTCCACTGTGGCAGCAGGGTCTAACATTGTATCAGAGTCACAGACCTACATTAAATATTGAAAAATGATGTGAATAAGCTGCCTTGTATCTGCTTTCATACATGTAAAAAATGTTTTTGGATCAGATATATATGCATTCACAACACAAGAATATACTCATACCCACGTGCGACAATCATTAAGTACTGTACATATACCCTGCCACTTGGCACTCTGGCTTTTTGCTTCACGTTATTTAACATCTAGCCCGATCCTTCAGTATACCTTATTTTATCACTCTGGCTTTTTGCTTCACGTTATTTAACATCTAGCCCGATCCTTTAGTATACCAGCCCGATCCTTTAGTATACCTTATTCTATCACTCTGGCGTTTTGCTTCACGTTATTTAACATCTAGCCTGATCCTTTAGTATACCTGCCCGATCCTTCAGTATACCTTATTCTATGCTAACGCTATAGTCCTTCAATTTACTTTACTCTTTCTTTGTTTTCTGGGTTCCGTTACTGAAAGAGAATATGTCTAACAACAACTGTAGTGTTCCTCCAATTAGAAATGGAAGACATACTTTCTATTCAGACATTTTTAAAACATTAATGACATTTACACTTTTATTTACCTTCGTTTACTGCATAGTATGCTGCAGTGGTTACTTCATAGTCTCAGCAATCAGATGCGTTTATTGTGCCAGAATTCATATGTACATGCTACATTTCAATGAAATAGAATATTCTGAATTTTGTTTCAACAAATTTTCTTTTGTAAGCACTTTTCACATAAAGGAAACAGTACTATTGGTGATAACCTCACATGTGTACACATACACACACACACACACACACACACACACACACACACACACACACGCACGTATGCACACACGCACACACACACACATACACGCACACACACTCACACACACAAACAACATATTCACACTATGCATACATACAAATATTTCAAGCACAGCCATTAATGCCCTTCTAGCTTGCCAGTATACCAAAACACTTGTTCCCATAACAAGTGTCCAGGCTGTTCTTAAAAATATCTAAACTAGTACTTGCTTTAATGTAATTTGGTAGTCTGTTTCATGCATTGGCTACTCTGTCAGAGAACCAATTAGTGCACTTCTCATTCCTATAGAATATTCTACATTGGTTATCTGATGATTCTCTAGTACGTTTTGATAACCCCAAACATTCCTAGAAGTAGTTATCACTAAATGCCTTACATACCTGAATAAGATCTCCTCTTAGATATCTGTAAGAGACACTGTACAAGTTCAGATATCTTAAGTCTTTCATAATAACTTAGATTTTCACATCCATGGATGCCCTTGCTATATTTCTGCTGTACTCTTTCCAGTTTATTCATGCTTGTTTTCTTATATGGTTTCCATATTGTTATTCCATACTCAAGTTTGGGTCTAATGTAACTAATAAATAATGACTTCATCATTTTTGATTTCCTAGACTTTATTATTTTTTTTATACCACCTATAGTTCTATAACTATCATTAACCAATTGGTTTATATGATTAGAAAAACTCATAGCTGAATCTACCCATATACCCAGGTCCTTAAATGAATATACAGTTTCAATCACTGTGTGGTAAATTAAGTATTCTTCTTTCAGTTTATGTCTCCTAAATCTCATATGCTTAATCTTTGATGTATTTATCAACATATTATTCCCCTGTGCCCAAATGGTCAATTTAGTCAAGTTATTTTGCAGACATGCCTTCTGTAACACATGTAATCAGTTTACCCAATATCAGGTTGTCTGCATACAGACTGTAGCACATCTCAGATGAAAAAGTTAGGTCTGAAAGATACAATCTAAACAAGTAAGGGCCTAGGACAGAGCCCTGTGGGACACCCTGACTATACCCAAGAATTTATCCTGTCCAGTTGCTGTATGATCCAAAAAAATCCGCACACAAAGCTGGAACTAGAGTAAATACGTCAGCAAACAGTTTTTATTTAACACAAGTTTAACGCTTTCATCTGGCATCAATCACCAGATACCAGATGAAAGCGCTAACCTTGTGTTAAATAAAAACTGTTTGCTGACGTATTTACTCTGGTTCCAGCTTTCTGTGCGGATATTTTTGGATTTACTAGTTTGGTCTTCATTTTCTGTCTACCAGTTGCTGTATGATACTTGCCATGTCCTATTTGTAAGCCATGCAGCTGTCTGTCTTATCAAGAGTACATCAGTGCCTAGTTGTACTAATTTATTGATCAGTGTTTTCTGCATGACCCTGTCAAATGCTGAAGTTAAATCTATATAAATTACATTTTTTCATTCATAGCTGTTATTATATTGTTATAGAACATCATGTTACAGGTGGTAATAGATCTATTTTTAACATATGCATGCATAGTCTGTATGTCCTGTGGAAAGTGTTTTCTACTGTGCAGAGATCACAGTCTAAGCTTTTACAGTGGCTGTTACTTGTACTTACTAAAGCAGGGTTACTTTTGAAATATTAAATCAGAGTTATTTTAAAGTTTGAGCTTTGCTTCAATTTTTTTGTTCATAACACACTGCCTAAAATATTATATCTCTCTGGAATCATGGAAGAACTCTAAAAATGAATGCAATGCTTCTCTCTCTAACGTAATAAAAAATAGTTTAGATTATCCTTTTGTTAGATTCAATTCTATATTGGAAATACATGCTTCTGTATATCATTATTTGTTTCTAAATGTAAATATTATAAAAGAATGTCATATAAACAGTGTTTATTTTGTTTTCTAAACTCTTTTACTGTACTTTTCCCTTTCAGTTTATTAAATCAGAATATTATATTTCATCTTATTCACATTCCTTAGTTAATACCACTGTGTAGTTATGTGTTGTTGACCAGATTAGCCCCTCTAGGCCTCTGGACTGCTTTCTAGGGAGACCCAAAGTGGTACTCATACTGAAAGTGGGAAATTTGGATTGGGCACTGAGGAAATACTCCTACTCTTTTTTGAGGGAGTCATAAAGAGCAAAGTTGTACAAGTAAAACATGAAAAAAAACATTGTCTTAACAGGTACATTGCTTAGGATAGAATTACAGAGTCTTTAAGCATTAAGACTCAAGACATTAATTTCTTAGTTTATTTAGGAATGAACAATTTTGTGACATGATGTTTGAGTCATTTTAGTTGCTGGAAAAGCCTGTTATGTTAGTAGGCATAAAATAGAACTACTCATGGTAAGACTTCTGACACTGTACCCTTTTTACCTCCTGTAAAAAATGTATACTGTCCCATATCTAAGAGGGTAGTTGAAAAACAAATGGTTTCAGCAATATAACTACAACGGTACCTATCTTTTTTAGTGAACCCACCCCCCTGGGATACAACTGGCCTCCTTGGGTGGATCATTCATATTTTCTGGACCTTGGGTAATGCATAAAAACAAGCCACAAGGTTTGTCCCCATTTGACTGAAACAATCTTATTTTGTATAATTATTTCAACAGATACGACCTTAGTCATATTTTATTGCCACTGTAGGTGTTCCTTTATTTTCCCATATGTCATGATGGGGCAAAAAAGCAGTGGTGTATTTCTAGAGGGGTGTTGAGGGGCTTCCAGATATCTGGGAACTGGTAAAGTTTTCTTTATTTAATAATTGTTTTGTTTTTGGAGAATTATTTTTAAGTAGATTCATTGTACTGCAATGGGTGTGAAATTTGCAGCAATCTGCTTATGTGGGTATTTATTTATGTGGAGTCTAATTTGGAAGTCATTTTGTGTTTTATAAGTGGTATATTTATGTTTTTTTAATATAATAAGGGGTTTCGTCAGACCTATTTAATTAATTTATACTTCAAATGCAAAATAATGATTTTGGTTTATATTTTACTTTTGTAGTACTGAAGGAACTTATACAATATCTGGATACTTTAGTATATGTAAGAAATGAGGAAATACATTCAACATTGTACAGAAAGCCTAGCTTGGTAAATATTTTATGGAAGCACCAGTGCTTACCTATTACATTTTATAAATTCCCCTCCCTTATGGGGAAGTTTTTACATCCAAGCAAATATGTTCAGATGAGGTGGAATTTAACAGGTTGGCTAATGACATCATGCAGAGGCTCTGTACTACGGCATATATAGGGGAGCAATTGGTTATTTCTGAAGAAAAAAAATAGATGTTATAAGTAAAGGTATAAGATGGATATCCAGGCTACAAAGAAGTAAATCATGGATGGATTTTGAGAAGGAGGATGTATATTTTGTGATCTGGTGTACTCCTTTTTAGAAAGGGTAGTCAGTATTTTAAGGAAGCTTTGGTACATTATGAGTCCTTGGGGCATTTGAATCTGGAAATTTCTTATCAAAATTATCCCAAGTATTGGAGGTCATATAGTTTATACTTATTTGAAAACAAAGAAATACGGGTTGGGGCCTTGTAAAGCTGTTAAATATTTGGATAAGAGAACTGATATTTTTATTAATGACCTGATGTTTAGCTACCCCCCACCACCTGGGAATAATTATCAGAGGGCTATGTATTTAGTATGAGGTGTCCTTAGGACACATATTACATAGGGCAGACTGCCAAACCAGTTAGGAAGCAAGTATAGGAACACATTAGGAACATAAAAGATTTCTTCTATGAGTCCTATAGCCTTTCAGTTTTTTGAATAACATAAGGATTTTGAATTATTAACATTTTTATTATTTATTTTTGTAGTTCTGAGTTGCTTTCTAATGTGCCTGTAGTTCTTTCGAGAAAAGAAGCATGGTTTATGTTTACATATAATACACTTTAACCTAATGGTTTGAATAATGAGTTGCTTAAGAATATTTATTATAAATGTGAATTAGAAATATTTATTGTTGTTATGGTATAAAATTAGTTTGAATTATATTAATTATATATAATTTATATTTATAGCTTTTCTCCCTTGAAGTTGATATATATGAATTTATTAGTGTTTGATTTAAGAGTTTCCATGTTAAATAATAATTTAATTAATGATGCTTTCTCACTGATGCATTTGAATTGATGTATTTCTTAAGGACAGTTTATATTTGGATGTTTTCAGAATATAAGAAGACAAGTTGAAAACTTGCTAGTTATGTTATTTTTAAGAACGTTAATAAAGCTCAAGTTACCAATGAGTGTAATATAGTACTAACAATTTAATCCTTTGCACTAATTATCAGACAGATAAATCCTCGCATAGAACAAGTACAAATAGTAAAAGTGCTAGCAGAAGAGCTTTTATCATCATTAGGGCATAGACAAGCAGATAAATTACAAACTGTAGCTTACCTTATACTTCCTTAGAGTGCTCACAATGGCTATGGAATATCTATATCAAGCAGTTGGGCCCCTGTGAGTATGTGCTGTACTGATGGCAATTTGCACATCTGTTTGTGGATGAAAGCTGAGCTTGGAAAGGAGCTTTGAAGATATAGATGAAATATATTTCTTAGATTTGCTAGAAGAAGGAGTTTCACAAGGCAAATATGGATTTACAGGTTGTAGGGAGAGCAATGAAGTGAAACAGAGGCAAGGGAAGGGGGAACATCAAGTGATGAGGCTAAACAAAGGGAGCATTTAGCTGGCAAAGGCCATGGGAATGGCTGAGCTGGGTGGAGATTAGTCCGTTAGTTAGGGTCAGCCAGTTCCAGGGCAACCCTTGCAATCTTGTTATATACAAAACTGAGTTTATCAAGCAAACCTTTAAGACAATAGACTAGTCCCAATTTTGAAAGAATCTTTTCACTGCGTGGGAGATGTTCTCAGAGAATGACATTGCCTCATCGGTTCTCTTGGAATACCTGGTAAAGATATAATAGTCAGTAGGGGCACATAAAGGCTGCATTTTTTTTGTTTCACCACTGCAGAACATAGCTTTGGTCTTGGAGAAAGTGAGAAGTAGGGAGGTATTTGAGATCTATTCTTTTTTTTAACAGCTTTATTAATATTAAAATGGATGAATAATCATTGTCTTGAGATATGAACAGTTTTCTAAGTAAGTAATAGAAGAATAAGACAAACATATCTAAACTATATATAAGGACATTCTCCACAAATACAAATTAATAAAGTAATAATACAGCTGAATATTAATTATTTACAATAGTATTAATTTATTTCTATAATAAGTCATATACCTTCTTCCACATGTTATTCCTAGAAGATGTTGATTTATTGGTCAACATTTGTAAATTATAAACTTCAAGAAATATATATTTTTAAATTCTTGGGCTCAGGGTGAAGTATTAGACTTCCAGTTTCTTGTGATGGTTTTCCTGGCAATATATAGTATAGACCAAATCAGAGGCTAATTAGCTTCTCTAATACAATTTGGAACTGGAGTGTTAAACTAAATAAGTGTTTTAGAGAAAGAAAAATTATGTGTAAAAATAGCTTGTAGGAAGATATAAACATCTTTCCAAAATGTATTTAATTCTATACAGTCAAAAGCCATATGTGCCCAATCTGCATTAACTTCTTTATTATACCTCCAACAATTAACATTTTTCTTATTGAATTCACTTAGAGAAAATGGGGGTAATAAAATATCTATGTAAATATCTCCATATGAATAATTTCCATTTCAGTGATGAAGTGGTTACACTGGCTGACTGTAATATATTTATTTATCCGTAGGGGGTTGATTATTTATTAAAGTGAAATAATTCCAATAAATGTCTGAGGAAACATGCAGGTCAGTTTAATTGCCTTATATAAGTGAGACAAAATGTTTTTAGTAGGAGATTTATGTTGTAATTTATGCTGTTCATCATATACTGAATTAGGTATTGAATTTTTAGTTGTTAGAGACATTGAGTCAAGTTTATTTAAGACATATTTCCTACCTTCATGTAAATCCAGCCAAGAAAATGTATCATATTCATATTCAATCTTGAGTAAGTTAATGGATTTCAGGGTCATTATCTGACATCATTTGAGACCAACATATTATTTTTTTCTGCTGAAAAGAAAACATTTTTCTATAATCAGAAGATAATACGATACCTGTGTATAAGCTATAGGAAATAGGAGAAATAACCAGTCCTTATAAATATTACATTTAAATATATAATTTTTGAAGGATCTCAAAAGGAGAGTTATATAATTAGATATGAAATTCTGAGAAGGATAGGAAAAGAAGTATTCTTTTAGAACCTGTTTAGGGGTATTATTTAGTAAAGCTAATTTCTGAGATTTGTTATTGTTTATTGTATTACTCACTAATATTTCTAGGATTTTTTTCCATTTAGCTGAATATTCAGCATCTATAAGAAGAGAGATAGTTTTGGTCATCAAGGAAACTGAGTAGATTTCCAAATTTGGCATGTCTATACCACCATTGTCCCAGATTTTAATGTGATAAGATAGAGCAATTCTAGGTTTAGCCAGAAACTGTAAAAATTGTGTATCATAGAGTTAAACTTCTTGGTTATTAAGTTTGGGGGAGGTAAGGAAATTAATTGTATGATATAAAGAATTTTGGGGAGAAGAATCAACTTTATAATTAAAAGTTTTTCATCCATAAAGAATGGGATTTTATTCCATTTTTAAATAAGATTTCCTATTGCCATTTAACTTTTATTATAATTTATTTGAATAATATCTTTTATGTTGTTAGTAATTGCAACACACAAATAAAGTAATTCATCTGATTCTGCCAAATATTTTTATAAACATCATGTAGAGCAAATTTCTTAGGGCCAATTATTAGGATTTACATTTTATTGTTATTAAAAATTAGGCCTGATTTTTTTTTAAAATACTCAATATCTTTAAAGAGAGCATGGATGGATGTGTTATTTCTGCCAAGGGTAATGAGTATGTCATCTGCAAACATTTGTATTTTGGAAGATTCGTTGGAGTTTAAATTATAGCCTTCAATGTTTTCGTCATTTCTTACTAAATTAGCCCAAGGATCCATAATTAATGTGAACAGTAAAGGTGATAAAGGGCATCCTTACTTGGTTCCTTTAATAACTGGAATATTGAGAAATGTTTGTGCCTATTTTAATATAAGCTTGACTACCTTGATATAATTGAGTAATTAGATTTATAAAATTATTAGAAAAGTTTAATTCCCCTAGTCAAATAAATAAATAATCCCAATTAATTGAATCGAAAGCACAGTTTATGTCTAGACTAATTAATGTTAGATTTTTATTTAAATATTTAACTCATTTAATTAAGGATAAGGTTCTTTTAATGTTATCAGAAGAATTTCTGTTTACTATGAATCAAGTTTGATCGTCTTCTACTAATATTGGTAGAAAATGTTTAAGTCTATCTGCAAATATTGACATAAACATTTTATAGTTGGTGTTTAGTAAAGAAATATGTCTATAGGATGAACATTTAGTGGGGTCTTTACTAGATTTTAGAATAGGGGAGATAAAAGTGTATCTCCATGAAGGAGGTATTATGTTATTATCTGAGAGATGTTATAAACTTTATGTAGCAGTTTTAAAGCATTAGTTGGTAAGATCTTATAGATTTTTGGTATGATGCCATCATTCCCAGTAGCTTTATTGAGTTTTAAATTAGTAATTTGGGCTTGGATATCTTTAAAGGAAATATGTTTATCTATAAAAGTAGCTTGCTCATTTGAGAGTCTTTTTTAGTATATTTATTAATAAAAGATTTGATCTCTTGATTAGAGCCAATTATCTTAGGTTGCTGGTTCATATTAATAAAAAATTGTCTAAATTTGATTAAGATATTTTGTAAATTTAAAACCATCCTTTTCTTTTTAGGGGAAAATATTTCAATTATATGATTAGATTTATTTAGTCTTTTAGTTTTATTAGCAAATAAATTTAGGGATCTAGGATTAGTGGAAAAATGTATGTTTAAATTTCTCTAACATAATCATGGTTTTGTGGTTTAATATCTCTATATATTTATTATTCAATTAATTTATTTCTCTTCTTTTATCATTTTTATCAATATCTCCCTCTTGACTAAGTTTTAAAG
Source organism: Protopterus annectens (assembly GCF_019279795.1). NCBI lineage: Eukaryota > Metazoa > Chordata > Ceratodontiformes > Protopteridae > Protopterus > Protopterus annectens. Next base: position 1,264,724,852 of record NC_056746.1, read on the forward strand.
TGTCTAATTTACATTGTATGTCAAGTAGTTGTTCATCCCATCTTTTTTTTTTTTTTTTTTTTTGTGAAACCAGTTAATAATTCTCCCATAAAGATATGCTTTTAAGGCATCCCATACAAAAATTTCAGAGGTATCATTAGTGTTATTAAGGTCTATAAAATTCTGAGTTTCTAATATTATAAATTCTTTAAAATATTTCAGCTTTGTGATATAAGCTGGTATTCTTCTTATTTGAGTATTGTAATTTGAATTAACTATAAATTCAAAAATTATTGAATTGTGATCAGATAAAGGACAAGCAATCAGTTTAGTACTAATTAAAAATGTGCCAAATCATGAGAGAATAAAACTCTATCTGTCTTTGAATATATATTATGTCTAAGAAAAAAAGTATAGGTTAAAGAGTTAGGATCAGCAAAGATATATATATCTTTCAATAAGTATGTCTCTAAGAAATCCTTTAACAATTTGGCAGAAGTTATAATTCTTCTTTTACTATGAGAGGTTGATTCTTTGTTGTCTAAAATACAGTTAAAATCACATGCCATTATTATATATCCCTTAGAAAGTTGCACAATATGGTCAAGGTGTTGTTTCACTGTATTGATACCAATTCCTGGAATCCAGTATAGGTTTATTAGGGTATACATTTTGTTATTTAATTCAACAGTGACAAGACAAAACAGTCCTTTGTTATCCTTATAAGTGTTAATTATCTTTGGACGTGGTAAAGTATTGTTCCATAAGATAGCTACTCTTCTTTTCTTCTGAGTATGTTCTGAACTTACTAATACTGTATATGATTTGGTATCTAGTCTGGATAAGCCCTCCGTCTTTAAATGCATTTCTTGTAGGAATATTAATTGGGCTTTATGTAGTTTGAGGTATTTAAATAGACTTCCTCTCTTACTAGGATTATTTAATACATTAATATTAATTGAAATACCCTTTAAAAAAAGTCATTCAGCATTATAGTTATGTAAAAGAAATATTTAGACCAAAACCATATTTTACTGTTGAAAGATAAAGGAATACTATATGATTCATTATATTTAAGGCGAAGCAGTAAAGTTGAAAATAATATGTATAAAATGTTACTTTTTTATGTTTAGTGGAGAACATCAGGAAAAATGATAGTAAACTTTTATAACAGAAACTAATAACATTATAACTACCCCAAACCCATTTGGAGTTTAATACTCCAAATGTGTGACATATAATAACTCAAATTAACCTTCTACCCAATAGCAACATCTAATCAGCATCTGAGATGATGAACATAATTTAAGTAAAGCTGATATTGCTTCAAAAAGAAAACAGATATTATATATCATAAATCAATTTAAAAGTATATCTAAGTTATCAGTAATTAAAATACAACCTAATAAAGAATAACCCATAAAATATAAAAGTAATAAACATCAGCTATTAAAATGAATTTAGCTCTACCTTTCAATGAAGATCAAGAATAGAAAGGCTCCATGAAAATACAGTATAACTGATAAGAAAAATATAAATCAGTACAGTAACAAACAAATCCAGACTATTTCAAATAAGCATTGCTGTACGCATCATAGGGTTAAGTATGTGTATAAACAATGTAGGTAGTTTAACTTATGTACAATTTGCAACAGTTTGCAAAACCAATAACATTTAAAATGCTTCTTCTCAATTTACAGCATTGAATATATATATATTCTTTCCTCTTCTAAGTATTCTTCATGCTATGCTCCTTTTTATAAATTTACTTTTTTGTATATTGTATCAATAAATATACAGATATCTGCATTCTTAAAAATACCAGTCACAAAACAGTTTGAGTTAGATCAGTCTGTCATCTTGCTATACCCTGGGTGTTTGCATACTGAAGATATTTCTTACTGCCTGTAGCAAAGTGAAAATAGCTTGATAGACTTGGATTTCAACTGTTATATTTATTAGATAATACACTCCTTTAGAGTCACATAAATTATGGCGTACATAGTCACACTAAACTGAATAAGACAAGATACTATATAAACATTTGTTGAGGTACAATAACTGTGCATAGTTTTATGGTAACCTTAGTTTTCGTAATATAGTAAAAGAAGTGTTTTCTTTTCCTTTTTCCTGTTTTCCTGTTCTCCCCCCCCCCCTTAAAACAGGAAGGCGAAAGGAGAATACATTTAGTGGCAAGTAAGTAGAAGAAAACCATATACACAATAATAATGCATTCAAATGCTAGTCTCCTAACAAACTATATCAACATATAATATTCCTAATAGTCACAGCTTATACATCAGGGATTTAGTTATTTTACAAAGTAAGTGGTATCAATCAAGGGTAGATAAGCGTTCTTTTAGTTTTCCCTTTTCCTTCCATTATTCTTCCCCTCTCCCACTTTTTTCATTCAATAAAAATTAACTAAGTTTGTTGCAATCTGGTCTTATTAAATAGTTATAATAACAAGATTAACCAAAATGTAGAGATATGGTAGTTGAACAAGGCTAATCTGTGAGGTGTACTTATACCAACAAACTACTAGACAGGACCATATTACTTATACCATATAAATATGTATATATACCTAAATGTATACATAAATCAATACATACAAAGAATCATACATACCAATATAAAAGCTGGTATTATTTATATAGACATACGTATGCAGAGTACAAACAAATGCACGTATACTCATGAAGATTATATATAACCTTATATTTAGATACATACAAAGATATATAGCCTTATATGTGCATAAACACAAACGATTACAATATTCTGTATTCTTGGTTGGTATAGTATGACTTATGAGGTATATTTTATCATATATTGGTGTTTATTGTTAAGGAAACCCTTCCATATGATATTTAATCAGATATTATGTTTGGACATAAAAACAGTATATATATCAACAAACATAAACCTGAACAAGATATATCTTTTAGACTAAGCCGAGGGTCATTTCTAAGTATAGATGAAATAAAATCAACTTCTAAAATGGATATATATCACTGTTACTTCTCATTGTTACATTTGTTAATGCCTGTTATGTACTTCACAGATAAAGATTCTAGTTGTCTACTGATGTACTATGTTCTTCATCTGTAAATATGCTGTAAGTAATTTCTATGTTAAATTGTTAATCGCTATATAATCCAATGTAACTACTGTCTGTTTATTTTACTGTGGAGCTTTTATCCCCGGGCCTCCGCTGAAAATGGTCCAGTCGGACACTCCCGGTCAACAAATTTAAATAAATAAATAAATAAATCACAAATATCTCAACAAGATAGGAGTATCCCTTTCAAAGTAGGATTTTTCTCTCGTCCCCTCCACATTCTCCTCTCCCACACCTTGTCCTTCTCCTTCTTTTCTTTTACCATTCTCTTCCTACTCCTTTACTCTTTCCTTAAGCTTTTCATTTCCCATATTCTGTCTCTAAGTAGGAGAGATTCCATTGGCTTAGGTATTACATATCCATGGAAACATTACAGTGAAATAATGGAGAGAGAAAAAAACACTGACAGTATACACAATTAAATCTACAATTTTTTCAATAAAGTAAAATCATTAATCCATGAATCATTTGTTGTATAAATTAACTTAAAGCTATAAACAGACTGTTTAGATTTGACCTGTAGTTTTCAAATATTCATTACAGGGTATAAATCAGCTTGTTTCATTTCTATATAGTATAAATACTTTTTTTTTTAAAACAGATCCATTCGTTTTTCATGATAAAAGCAAATAAATAAAGTCTCGGTTCAATTAAAAGCAAACTGAAAATTGCGCCGTCTTCCTTGAGGCGGTTGAACATTCTATTTTCACTGTCAGGCAAAATACAGGTTCAAAGTTCAACCAAAACATTAGAAATTGTGTGCTGATGTATTGAAGCAGCGACCCAGCTGTGCAATCATCTCAGGAAGATAGTCTTGAGCCAGTTCTGCCCCGGAGACAACATTTGAAAGTTCCAGTGGGAAACTATGAGTATGAACTCACTTTTATTTATTTGGCGTGTATTTAATGTGAAAATATTTATATAAATCTGCAGTTAATGTGTGCTGCTTGGTGTTCCAAGCTGATAATACAGTTTTACTCTATGTGACCCAATTTTGTTTCAAGTGCATCTATGATATCTGTAGCTAGAGGTTATATTTGGGCACTCAGCGTCCACTCATGCTTAATCATTTTACTTGTCTATTGTTTGCTGCTCTAATTGAGGATTTCTAATTAGGGCAAAGTGCAGAACGAATGTTAATCTGCACAAGCGTGTTAATGTTACAGCAATAAGTTTTATTTTCCTTTCTTTACATCAGTAAACCTGCTGTGGGTATATAAAGTCACCTATATTAATGTATTTTCAGTATGCGACTAGAAGCATACAGTGATGCATTAATCAGCCGACATGCTTATCTGCTATAATATTAGCCCTGCTCACTCATTTGCAGCTAGGAACCTCAACCAGTTTACTTTATTCTGTTAATATAACTGATTTATATTGCATTTATGATTAGTCATTGACTGATTCTCATGCTATGTACCTATACTGCTCATGTGCATATTTACAGAATTGATTCTCATGTTATGTACCATAGTGCTTGTGTACTTATTTACAGAGTTGTTTCTCATGTGTTAAACCTATATTTTCTCACTGTTGATAGCCTGTTTAGTCCTGCGCTGTTTACTCATTACAATCTCTCTCTCTCTCTCTCTCTCTCTCTATATATATATATATATATATCTCCAGCTCTTCATCCTGCCTGCCCTGCACTTGTCCAAGTGACTGTGCCCAACTGAATGTGTAGGATTCAAAATTAACCCATACCAAAACTGTACCTCATTCCCAGCACAAGAAAAGTGTGAACATTTCTCCCTGAGCTATAATTTCTTACAAGGAGCTTGAAAGTATGTGTTAATCTGTTGCTTTTTCATCTACAATAACAAATTATTGTCTATATCCTGCTAGGTGGTTAAAGCACGCTCCCTGCCAGGACAGCCAGCAGCCTACCCTCCTTAACATCTCATTCCCCCTTACTCACTCCTACTTTTCCTCTCTATTATCACTGGACTTTCCCTTTCATTTTTACTCTTATCTAGGGGTCTCCTATTCGTGGTGCCTCTGTTCAAAATATAGAGTTTGACCACTAGGTGGCACCCTTTACCCACTTGTTTACTCCTTTTGCTCTTTCTTAAACTTATTCTTTCCTTTTGCTCTTTCTTCACCTTATTCTCTCCTTTCTGCTTTAGCTTCACTCTATCTTTTCTAATCCATTGTGAATCTCACCATTCCTTTCCCTACTACCATTACTAAAAAATACCCTACCCTTTTGAAAATCTCCCTCCCGAACTTACCTTCAGTAATCAGCAGTCCACTGATTGTTTCTCACTTATTCTTGATTCCTCCTTCCCTTGCCCCTACCTGCTCCGTTCACCCTGCGGGCTCACTCCACTCCTCTACCCTACAGCCATATCCCACCCACCCCCATTGTCCTTACAGTTATAGTTAGTTAGCCACTTCCACCTTTTCAGACACCCAATCCAAACTGCCCAGCCCACACCCCTCCAGTTTCCACCTATACTCCACCTATCAAGGAAATCCAAATCTCTGTATATACATTCCCATACAGCTACCACACATTACCTAAACCTAATTTTTTAAATAAAAATTATTAACTTCCCAAATTAACTCACCCCTTATTATCACACCAAACCAATATCATGGCTATTAAACCCCTGTCTCTTCTTACTCACATAATACTTCTATGTAATCTAACTTATTTACACTATCTCACCCAACCTATTAACGCCAATCACCCCTCTCCATTTCACATCATTACCTTATCTTCCTCAAAGCCCACATATACCTCCTCCTATATAACTCCTTACCTGTTTCCAGTCAACACAAGTATGCTCTTTTACTTCAAACTCCTAAGTAACTTTGAAAGTACTACTCCCCATATTATTAGTTCAATGCCAATTAAGGTCATTGTCAACACACCCCACACCAAACAAACCGAATACCTCTTCAATCATCTTATCTCTATTCTCCTCTCTGGAGATATCCACCCTAACCCAGGCCCTCTACTAGACTGAACCCATCACCTCAACCTCCTCCTCCCATTAGCAACAGGCAAAACCCTCCATTTCTCAGCTCTCAATACTCAGAGCTTATGTAACAAAATTCCAAATCTGCACTTGGCTCCTTCATAACCAGCCAGATGTTCTCTCAGTCTTAGAAACCTGACTTAAACCCCATATAAAAGACTCCAAACTAATACCACCCAACTGTCGTATTCTCCGGAATGACCGTACACACAAAAAAGGGGGTGGGGTAACTCTCCTTTACTCAGAATCCCTCTTAGTTACTCCATATAGCAAACCTTTTCCCAAGTTTGGGAATACTGAAATAATACCATCCTTACTCCATCTTAACAAGTATAAACTCATATTTGTTCTCTCCCTCTATATTCCGCTGGCGACAATATTTCAACCCACGAAAATATTCTCTCCTGGGTCTTCTCAAATATTACTCATGAAATCATAATCCTGAGAGATGTCAACATTAACTGGGCCACTATCCAATCTCCCACAGATTCACTTAATATCAACCTATATAACTTTACACAGCTAGTCAACTCCACCACCGGGCCTTCCAAAAACTCCATAACTGGAAGCATTATAGACTGGATTTTAGTATCCCATCCTCATTACATCTCAGATTGTGGTACTATCCCATTCCCTCTAGGTGACCGCCTACCCACTTTTGCCCACCGCGTCGCCTCTTCCATTCAACTAACTCACACTTATACTTCTATTCACTGTCTAAAAATCTTCAATTCCGAAACTTTCTCAAATGCACTAAAAAACACAAATTGGAACCCATTAAAGACTCTTCCCCTAGATGAAGCTGTCATCTTCTTTAACTCAACCTTTACAGACCTCCTCAACTCCTTAGCTCCCTTAAAAACAAAAGGCATAAAATCACCCTGCACCCTGGTTAACCAAAAACACCCTAGCTACTATGCGACTCCTTGACAAAGTCTGGGCATGCTACCACAAAAATAAAACCTCATCTACCCTTAATGAATACAAAACACTATGTAATAAAGTAAAAAAACACATTACCTCTGACTGCAAAGCCTATTTCTCCAACCTTCAAACCAACCATAGCACCAATCCCCAACTTTTCTGGAAAGGAATCACATCCCTATTCAAACATGGGGAAAAGAAAACCCTTGTCCGACGTCTAATGCCTTTGACACAGATCTGACTAGCCAATTTAACTCTTTCTTCATAGACTCCATCAGTAAGCTAACATCATCCTTCTCAAACAATTCAGAGACCCAACCAAATCCAGTATCCCTCCCCTCCTCACATAACACCCCTGGCCCTCAATCTCCACCCTTCTCCATCAATCCCATTTCCCTATCCACCATAAAAAACTTCTCCTAAAACTAAAATCTGGTTCAAATGCCCCCGATGAAATTCCCTCCTACTTCCTAAAAGTAGCCACAGAAGCCATAGCTTTCCCAATCAGCATTCGAATTAACAGGTCTATCCTTGAATGCCAGGTCCCCCAGCTCTAGAAAAAAGCCTTTATAATTCCTCTTCACAAAGGTGGCACTAACCATGATATTACTAACTTCCGCCGTATCGCTATCTTATCCCCCATTTCTAAGATACTTGAAAAATGTAAACACCAACAGCTCCTACCATACCTCACCAACAATCATCTTCTTACCCCCACACAGCATGGAATCAGACCCGGCCACAGCATCTCCACAGCCCTCCTCTCCTTCATTGAAACAATAAACAAAGCCTGAGATTCTGGCCTTTTTGTTTCCACCCTCCTCCTTGACCTCTCTAAGGCATTCAACACCATTTCTCATAACCTGCTCCTAAATAAACTCTCTAAACTAAACCTATCCTCTCCCTGTACCATGTGGTTCTCCAGTTACCTCACAAATGGGCAACAAGCAGTTAAATGGCAAAAAGCCACCTCACCTTTCCTAAATACTCCCACAGGTGTCCTCCAAGGCTCTATTTTAGGCCCTCTTCTATTCAATGTATTCATCAATGACTTCTACCAAGCCATCCCTAGCACTTGCCTCATCCAATACGCTGATGATTCTACAATTATCTGTTCCTCCCCCTCTATCCCCAACCTAAAAACACTCACCCAAAGTGCTTTTTCCTCCACTGAGCAGTGGATGCTTGACAACCATTTGGCCCTTAATGCTACCAAAACTAAATTAATGTTATTCACTGCCTTCAAAATCTCCCCCCTAGATAAACACTCATTTGTAATCACCAGCAAAAATAATACTCCCCTAGAAATAGTCTCTGATGCCAAACTACTTGGTGTACTCATTGATGATCAACTTAAATTCGATAAACATCTACAAGCAAATATTAAAAAAAAAAACATAAAAAACTTAGTACGCTTTACCGACATTATCACTACATCTCCCCTTCAACCAGGCTCATACTATCTAACACATATCTCATCCCATCCCTCCTATATGGTGCATCTATCCTCACCAACCTGCAATCCTCCCTCAAAACAAAGATCTCCACTTGCTATAACAAGATTTCAAAATTAGCCACAGTTGACAAAGCCTCTTCCTACCACTGTTCCTCCCTTCTCCAACTAAATTGGCTTAAGATACCTAACTTCCTCACATACACCCAGCTTATCCAGGCACACAAAATCATCTATAACACTTCTTTTTGTCCCTCCTTCTCTACCACCTTTGAAATGCAAGAACCAGATTGACTACTCAGCTCAAATTCCCATAAGCTAATTAAATTATACAAACCCAAACATCCAGCAGGGAATCATCTTATATCCTTCTCCCTTGCATGTCTCTGGAATTCTCTTCCATCCCCCATCCGTGTTGCTAGCAGTCTCTCCTCATTCAAAACGTTGCTGCACTCACATCTCACCTCACAAAGGCTATGCTCCTGTTCCCATCCTACTTAATACTCCCTATATCACTTCTCACTCTCTTAAACCTAATTATATAATCACTGCTTCCCAGAGATCCAAATCTCTATTGTACTATTCTAATTTCTACTTCAATGTGTGCTACTCCAAAAAAAAAGTTTGATGTACATTATCTGTTATATCTCTATCTTTGTTAAAATTGGCTTTAAGTTTCTATGTGAATGTTTATACGAAATTATGTATTATGTACTGAGCTTAATTTTCCCTGGAGCTTTTCTCCCCAGGACACCATTGAAAACAAGCCCCTTGGACCCAATGGACTATCCTGATAAACAAACTGCAATAAATAAATAATAAATAAATATATCTCAGATTGGATAAGTCCAAATTATTCTGCAAATTGGAAATAATTACTGACTGTAATATCAATAAATGAATTTGATTTACAAAAAAAAAATTTCAAATAGATAACAATTTGCCATGGCACATATGTATTAGTATGCAATATAACATACCTAAACCCACTAAAACTCGTATGATTAATTATTACATTGACTCATTTAGGAAAATTATTAATGCAAATATAGATTTAAAAATCTGGTTTGATCTTTTAACACCATTCATAGTCACAAAGAGGTAACCACATAAAATATACAGAGAAATAATTAATTCCTGAGAACAGAAATGATTTGTTTGTCGGTTTCAATGTATCAAAGAACTAAAAGTTCTGGATATGCAAACAATAGAAACAACATACAAAATTCCACAACAAGATTGGCTAACTATGCAAAGCATTCTGACATATTTGCAAGATTTACGCAGAATAATTTGTAATACTTCATTTAAAGAAATACCTAAACTTATGAAATACCTATATGAAATCATATATAATGATTATGACATGGGAAATAGCATTTCAAAATTTTACAAGATATTGATAAATTATAAAACAATACCCAAATCCTCATATTGGAATTATATAACAAAATGACAATCATTACAGGTAACTGAAGAAATTAAATCAAATATTTTATTATCAATTAAACATACATCCTTTACACAATACTGGAAAGTTTTTAATTGGAAATGCTTGCACAGAACATTCTTAACTCCAGATAGAATAACTAAAATTAATTCTTCCACAAAGGGAATATATTGGAGGTGTGAGCAAATACACATGCAGATTGGAATCACATTTTTTTCCAACTGTGTTAAAATTAAACCATTTTGGAATGGTATTAAAAACTTTTTACAAGCTTTATTTAATGAATCATTTAACTTATCTAAAGCTGTAGTATTATTAAATATGTACTGAGGTCCTCATTTGAATGAGTCAAATATGTATCTAGTATGGACAATACTTGCAATCTCAAGAAAGTGTATAACAAGAAGATGGAATACAAACACAATACCAACTTTGGAAAACTTCTACAGCCTACTGAAGACCACAGCATAGTTGGAAATTAAAATTAAGAATTAAGGATTCATCCTAAGCCATTTATTAACAATCCATGGAAAAAAGTTTTATCATTGATTGACACTTTACAATAACTGAACAGATACACTCTGATAACTGGATTGTTATACCTATAAAGTAATTGTATATACTGAGCTCTGTTATAGTGTCATGTTGATGTAAATAGTGTACATAGTTATTTAAGATGTTATATACAAATACTATAGAATTTATTCAACTGTATTTGAAAAATAAAAAAATGTTTTGAGAAAAAAAGGGAGGGAAAAGAAAACTCAATAATTGAACCGAAAGACAACAACTCTGATAGCCCTCCTAAGCAACTCTACTATGAACACAGCCTCCAAATAGTTATTAAAACAAACAGGATATTTAGCATGCAGGTATGTAACAAAGAAAAAAAAGGGATGCAGAAAACAGGAACCATAAAATAACTCCCACAAGTAAGCCTATGAAGTGATTCAAGAGACAGAATCATAACAGCACATCTGTAAACACACCAAACCACAATGGAAGTACAGCCCCTGGCTAAATAAGACTAGCAATTAATACAAGAGGAAAATCAAGCAACTAAACAAAATTACTTAATTACAGATAAAACCAGATCGTATTAAGAAAAATAACTGTTATTCCTTTTAAACTATAATGTATTAAACTATTATAAAATAGCAATATAAATTAATTATAAAACAACAGCAAGCAAGTATATTATATTAGCTTACCTGTAGTTCCTATTTCATTTCCCACAACTTATGGGTTAATTATGAGCAAGTAATGAATTAATGGAAGTGTGAGAAATTGTTTGAATATAAATGTAAATAAATAAGTGTATCTGCCTTAACACCAAATAAAGTATCATGCTGTAAAGGTGCATATAATAATTTAACTTTGACATGATCAGGCAGATTTTGTTCCTTTAGCCAAGCGTGCCTCCTAATTACAGAACCTGTGACTGCGGCCCAGCAGGAGGCCTCCAAAGAATCAAAACCACATTGCAAAGTATGCTTTCCAACTTGTTCAGCTGCATGCAATAAATCCTGCATTTCCTTGTTTTCTGCACATTCAGAGTTTAACAACATTTTCTGCTTACGCAATGCCACGACATGTTGCTGATATTTCAGCATATGAAACTGACAATTTAAGGCCCTTTTAGCCAAGGTAGCAGATGTGTAAACCTTTTTTCCCCATCTATCCAGTGCCCTAGAATCTCTGTCAGAGGGGTAGGGTTTTTTGCAGCGGAAGCCTTAATTCCTCTGGGACTCTGTGAAATAGTTTCTGGGTCTGCATCAGGATTTTTAAAAAGGAATTTATGAGAGTCAGGAACCCTGTAGTATCTGTCAGGCTTAACAGGAGCTGGCGGTAAGGAGTCAGGCGTCAGACTAGACTCCAAAAGCACATCATCTACAATGTCTAACACAGGTGGAATGGCTAGAGGCCTGTGTTGAGGTAGTAAAAGGAAGTCCCTGAGTCTTTTTTTTAGATTCTGAAAAATCTTTGCTCTCCCAGTGGAAACGCTCCCTCATGGTGTGCAAGGTTTCCCCAAAATAATAGCCCTCTGGAGGAGAAGCTGAAGGTATAGATTCTTCAGCATCACAGTTCTCATAGGGGGGAAGAGAATATTCCTGATCAGAAGAGAAATCAGAAGAAATAGAAACCGGATCTGAAGATTCATAGTCTGTCTCTTGCCTAGGCCTCTTATCAGGAGGGGGATGGGAACCCCTGATCAAGGTAATTAAGTCTTCGGCCATTTTGAGCATCTGTTTTTTGGGCATAGAGGCCTGACCACGTGGCTCTTGAGTTTGTTTCTTTGCTTTAGAAGGTGCTTTAGTCTTTGCCTTTGAAGCTGAAGTCGGTTTAATGTAAAGATGTTTAGGTCTGAATACACCCTCAGAAGCTGGTGCCTGCTCAGTGGCTCCGGACCCATCTGAGGGAATAGTGTCCGAGGCTCCATACCTTGAGGTTTCCAGTGGCATAGCCGACTCCACGTGGGAGTCGGTAGCGGCCTGTGACTCTAAAGTAGCGGGTGTCAGGGGCTGCAAAAGCACCTCACTGAGAACTGGCGAACTGGTGACTGGCTTAGGAGAAGCTTCATCATCGGTTTTGGGCCTTGGTTGTTTCTCTCTCTCCCTTTCTTTGCGTTTTTTGTGAACTCTGGTAGTCGGATGGCTATCCGATGACATTTCTGGATAATTAAACTGGCGTCCAAAATAGTTTAAAACAAAATCATACCGACGCTTAATAGTGCGTTGGTTAAATCTAGCACAAAACCGACAATCACAAACGTGATCAGGGCCTAGGCAAGGAATACAGTAAGAATGAAAGTCCTTATGAGGTATTTGCTTTCCACAAGAAATACAATTATTTACTTTTTCTGACATCTGTCTGGAGCAAGAAAAAAGTTTTCCCAATGGGGTACTTAGCTTTATTGAAGACTTCAGATCTGAAACTCGAACATGAAAATCTCAGGAGTCGGCCGACCGGCACTTGCAAAATGCTTCTGCTTCGGGCACCACGTGGCAAGATAGACTGAAGAAAATGGCATTGGCTGCTTCTTTTATACCCCTGGCGACCTGACGTCAGGGAAGGGGTGACAGCGATCGACGCAGGACCCAGGACTTTGGAATTCAGGCCGACTGAAGGCAACCTGCCAGCAGGATTACCGAAATGTAATGATTGCAACAGTGAAACACGAAGAACATCAAAGAAGTACTGTGATTCTTTTTATTGAACCAACTTATATTTTACAGCATAGTCTACTTAATTTTTGTCCCTTTGGCTGAAAGAGGCTTTTTGTATTATTTTTATATCCTGCTCCCTACCGGTCTTCAGCACTCCTGCAATCTGTTTGGCTCATCCGTTCTCCTTAGGCCAAGTAGCTAATCAAGGAGTCCATCATCCAGGCAGTCATCGTTTTTTTTTTTTTGTTCAGGGCTTAAAAATATCCTCCTGAGAGCTGACATGACCATTCATATACATGAGAGCCTGTTATGTCTTTTCCTTCTAATCCACATGTGAACACTTCTACAAATGCTTCCCTAGGAGGCTACTGCATTATGGGGCATTGCACAGCCAAGAACATATCCCCTGGCCAACACGCTTTAAGCTGTACTCTCATTTCATTACAGTTATTGATACTGCAATGGACCAGATCAGAGGTGTAGCTAAGGTGGGAGAAAGAGGGTGGCTGTCTGGGTGCAGTATTAAGGGTCCTGATCAGCAGATGCTGATGGTGTGGTAGTGCAGCACCTGATACTGTGATTGCACTCATGGATAAAGCACTGAAGGGCTTTGCATGTGGTACTGCAACTGCAGCAAGTCACTTGTTAATTTAACAAGTGGTCTGTTACAGTTCAGAGCAGAAGAGCTTTTTATTTTTGGTTCTAAACTATGAGACTTTAAGAGGACATTTTTTCTGCTCTTCAGTTTAGATTGGCCAGATAACCTAGCTATGGTTCTGGACCAGATGGGCTACCTCTCCCCGGACTGGGAAATGGCTTCTACTTATACTTCTTCTCTCCTTATTCAACATTTCCATTGTCCAGGCAGTTAATTAAACCTGAGTCGTCTCTGTCACAGTCAAGGTTTTATCCATTTACATCATACAGCCAAGAATAAAAGAAACTTAAAAAAACAGTGTGAAAAATGGTACAACTAGGAACAAAAATCTTAGTGTATAACACAAATACATCAGCAAATTATTTATATATATATATATATATATATATATATATATATATATATATAGTGAGAGAGAGTGAGAAGGGTGTGTGTGTGTCTGTGTCTGTGTGTGCATGTCTTTCTATTTGTTTATCTGTCTGTTTACTTAAAAATACAAGAGGACAGAGTTCATGACCTAACATAAAAATATTAAAGTACTTTCTAAACGATGCACTTAAAACAGTATTACAATGTAGACTGTGGTTACTCAGTCTGCCACGACATTCAGTCCCTCCAGTTTCACTGTAAGCTCCTTATGACACAGGCTTTTCTATGTTCACGTGTCTATATTACTTAGCAAAGAGCCATCTGATCCAAACACAGCAGCAGCAGCAAAAAAAAAAAAAAGAAGAATGTAAAAGTTAGAGGTCCAACTATGTTTTTATGGAAGGCAAAGTCCCTAAGTCCTTATAACTATTGCTATTCAGAAATAACACACACAGAAAACAGATGTTACGCTCATTATAGGTGACTGGAATGCTAAAGTTAATAATCAAAGTACAACTGGAATAACAGACATATTTGACATCAGACAATGAAATGAAGCAGGACATAGACCAGTTGAATTCTGCTAAAAAAATTCACTGGTTATAGCAAACACTCTCTTTTAACAGCCTAATGGATGGCTTTACACAAGGCCATCACCAGATGGTCAATACCAAAAAGCAAAGTGACTGCATTGTTTGGTATTTAATGCAGACAATTAAGGCTGGAGTTGATAATGAACTGCTGCCTGTACCCAAAGATACTGGGTTTAATTATTTCCACCTCCATTTGCCTAGTGTGGGAATACAAGCAAGTTTCTTAAGCAAACAGTGCTCCTAAGGTGCCTCTGATGAGGTATACTTTGTGTTCAGTGAGCTGAGCCAGGTAACAAATCTCAAATATGAGCTCAACAGTATTCCAAAAGAATAAGTGGTGGTAAACATTATATTTAAGGGATTAGATCTAGAGGCTAGAGCACCTGGAAAACTATGGACAGAGAAACTATGGTCTAGGAGGTACCATAAAAATCAAAACAGAAGGAGGAAGATGAAGGCAAAATGGGTGTTGGTGGAGGCTTTAGAAATGGAAAAAGGAATGAATGAGAACAAAAGTCTATGGAGACAGGATGGAATGTCAATCTGAATGCACGGAGTGATAAGGAAACGTATTCAAATCAAAACTGCAAAGAATTGGAAGACGTCAGTAGAAAGGGAAAGATCAGATAACTGTTCAAGAGTTCGTGATATTAAAGTAAACATCCAGGTAAATACGGGCATGATAAAACATAAAGATGGAAGTGACCAAGCAGTAGTTATTAAGTAGAAGTGCCAGGAATGTACAGATGAACTATAGAAGAAGGACCCTAACATCATTGATACATACAATGCTATGTTCTCTGATCTAAAGCCAGACATCCTGGAGAATGAAATTAAATAGACCCTAGAAAGCCTTGATAACAAGAAGGCTACATGGAATTTGCCAGCAAATTTGGAAAACATGACAGTGATCAACAGATTGGAAAAGGTCAGTGTGTATTCCAGTCCCCAAATCTGTCAGTGTTGAGGGGTTTTCTGATTACTGAACAACTGTACTTGTCACACATGCTATCAAGGTAATGCAAGTTGGTTTTAGAAGGGGCAGAGGTACCTGAAATCATATTGCTAGCAAATGTTGGCTGATGGAGAAAGAAAGGGAATTCCATAACGTTTACCTTTGCTTTAGTGACTACTCTAAAACATGTGACTGGAGAATAATAATCTTTGGCAAGCACTTAAAGAAATGAGCATACTAGACTGTCTTATTTACCTCCTGAGGAATATGTAGAGCAAGAAGCAGCAGTTAGAACCGCATATGGAATGTGTATTTATTAAAATGTCTGAAGAAACTTCATTATGCAAACAAAAGTGCTGATACACTAATGTTTTTGTCAATGGTTTGAGTGGTCCTGGAGAAAATAAAAATAAATACAACTCTGTTTCTATGGTTGTGATTTTTGTGTTTGGTATTTTTTAGTTTTTTTTACTCAAGACTAACATAAACTTAACAACATGGTGTCAGTCTAGTTTTGCTCTGGCTAATATATATATATATATATATATATATATATATATATATATATATAATATATATATATATATATATATGGGCCTACTTCATATGAATGAAAACCCATATAAACTAATCTGACATCACTGAGCTGAATGTGCTGAAACTGCATAAAACTGAAAAGCTAAAAAGCTGAATCACACAAAACTGAAAAGTGCTTCCCAGGTATCTCCGACCACTCTATCAAACTCAGCATTCACAGCAAGAAGGTAACCAAAAACCAGAAGGAAACAGCTAACGCCACAGGCTATGTAGTCTTGAGAAACCGGTAACTCCTTCTTTTGATATAATACCAAGGTACCTTCCAACAAACGATAGCAGCAGCCCTCTGATAGTTAAATTCCACAATTTATTTAAAAAAATGATACATACACCAACAACGGTTAAGCGCTTTCACCTGTACACAACGCAGGCTTCTTCAGAACTGACTTACATTTTTGATTTAGCCCAATTTAAATTACTTTTTTGGCGCCAAACAGAGCTCACAAATTTAAAGGCACAAGGTACCAAAATGGTCTATCTAAATGTTACTGAATACGTAATATCCAAATTCATAAAAATTGATCAATTCATTCTATAAACAAAGAACTTCTCAAAATATAAATAATACCATAACATAAATAAAAATGTATAAAAATGAATGAAGATAAAATGAGACATATATAAATAATTTGATCATATGCATATCATAGTACTTTCAAAACCAATTATATGTATATGTTTTTTGCATATAAGTTAAAAATATTAAAAAAATGTATGTTACAATATATTAAACTATGTATAAATATTATGTATAAATATTAACAATGTATAAAAAATATATATATACATTTTTACCATATATTAATTATTAATAAATAAAAATGTTGCATAATATCATAGATAAGCTCAACAGCTTAAAAATAAACCCTTATGTCACTAGATGGGTTGCAAACTGGCTAAAGGACAGAACCCATAAAGTTAAAATCGCTGGAGCAATGTCAGACTCAAAGCCAGTCACAAGTGTTGTCCCACAAGGATCTGTCCTGGGACCCCTCTTGTTCGGCATTTATTTCTCAGATGTTAAAGCAAACATGGGAGGGCTGTGGCTGACAAAGTTCGCAGATGACTGCAAACTAGGCGCCATAGTCGATACACCAGCAGACACACACATCCTACAAAAAGGCCTCACAGAAACGGACAACTGGTGCCGGAGTCACGGCCTTAAACTAAATGCCAAAAAATGTATAGTCATCCCCTTTGGGAAAAACAAAGTACCCACAAATTATCACATAGACAGCAACCCACTGAGTACAGAAAAAGTAATCAGAGACCTAGGGACCCAAGTCGACAGCGACCTCTCATTTGACACCCACGTTGCCAAAGTGGTTAGAAAAACATTCTACCTTGCACACCTCATCATGAAGGGATTCACATCCAGATCCAAGGATGTCATTGTACCCCTGTATTCCTCCCTCATCAGACCCATGATTGAGTGCAATGCCCCATTTGGTATGTACCTCACCCGGCATTTGCAACAGCTGGAGAGACCACAAAAGTACCTCACCAAGAGGATCAAGGGTCTCCAACATGTGTCTTATTCTGCCAGACTAAAGAAACTTCAGCTCTATTCAGTAGCATACCACCTGCTCAGAGGTGATCTCTGCCTGACGACAAGGCCATGTCCAATCAGGATCTGATGGACATGCTCCACCTCAAAAAATCCAAATCCATCAGGACCACGAGAGCTAAAGACTTAAACCTCGGCACAAATATGAATAGGACATGCTGGAGGGATAGATTCATAACCCAGAGGCTTCCCATGCTTTGGAACAAGATCCCAGTTCATATTAGGCAGAGCCCCTCACTGACTCTCTTCAAGAGAAATCTTGATGAGTGGATGGGAGATCATAAGTTTACCCCAGGGGTCACATCTGTGTCACTGCTAGACAGGGGCACAGTAAACTAATTCTATTATATAAGGGGACCTTCATTGTGTCACTACTAGACAGAGGCACAGTATTCTAAATTTATTCTGTACATTTTTGTACCATTTCATGGGGTGGCAAAAGCCACATCACTATGGCTAGGCTTACAAATGCCCCAGGGCAGATAGCCTAGTACTATACTATGAAACTATGAAACTATATGTTGATAAAATATTTCAAATATTTAAAATAAAATAAAATGTCTTACATAAGTAGAGGTTTAATTGAAATATTATCATTCAGACCGGGAGTTGAAGAGGCATCCATGAATAATTGCCACCACATTTCACGGAAAGATAAGTACCCTTTGCAATCATCACCCCTGGGGTCTGACTTAATAATATCTATAATACCAAAAGTAAACCGATGATCCGAACCATACTGATTGATATGTCTATACAAAGCATTCTTATCATCTCCCTTTTTAATACAATACACCACAAACCTTGTTTTACAATTACCATCTCTAAATTTAATGTAAGACCTAGATATATTGTCTAACCTCACTACTTCTTCTTGTAATCGACCTTTATTCTTGTATTCCGAAAGATGAGGGTCTTGAAGCATTCATTAGAAGTATGAGGAAATATGTTGATTATGAATGGGATAAGATTTGTCTCATCATGGAGATGATGAGTATAGTACTTGAACATAATTATATTTACTTTGAAGGTGAAATTTTTAGACAGAAAAGGGGCGTAGCAATGGGTGCTGCATGCACCCCAGTGTTTGCCAACCTAGTCATGCTTGACTGGGAAGAATCGATTATCTTTCAAAGTGAATATTATAAAAATATTAAATATTATTCTCGTTTCCTGGATGATATTTACATTTTATGGCAAGGTAACGAAAAGAGTTTGGATCAATTTTTGGATTATATTAATTTGAATAGTACATTTCTTAAATTCACTTGTTCTCATAGTCAGACAGGTCTAGCCTATTTAGATACTTTCATATACAAAGATAATATTCAGTTTTCATCTCAAATATATAGGAAATCCACCTTCTCTAATAGTTACCTAGAATTTTCTAGTAATCATCCAAAAAGTTTGGTGAGAAACATATTCAAGGGACAATTAGTCCGAGCATTAAGAATGACATTGTTATATAGTGATATGCTGGAGGAGGTAACATATATAATTAAGTTATTCAAAGATAGAGGGTATGATGCGAAAATGATGGATAAAGTAAAAAAAAAAGTAGTCAAGGGATGGGGGACTAAATATGTTCCGTTATTAGGTGCATCATACAGAAACTCTTGTAATAGTAATCGAATATTTACCTGTACCCCTAAGTCTACTAATCTAAGTAGAGCATGCATTCTTGAGTATGGGCCACATACACATAAGGTTAAAGAGATTTTAAATAAAAATTGGAACATCATTCAGACAGATACATATGTATCAGATATAGTTGGTAATAAGCCTTATTTTGTAAATAAAATGGGTCCCAATATAAAAAGAATTTTAGAAAAGGGACCAATATTAATAAGTAATAAAGTCACACATACACATAAATGTGGTAGTTGTAATTGGTGTTATTTGATTAACACCGAAAAAGTAGTGAGGTTAGACAATATATCTAGGTCTTACATTAAATTTAGATATGGTAATTGTAAAACAAGGTTTGTGGTGTATATCGCATTATGTGTAAAATGTTCAGCTTTCTATATTGGGAAAACTGAAAGGCAGTTTAATAAACGTATCTATGACCATATGTATTGTATTAAAAAGGGAGATGATAAGAATGCTTTGTATAGACATATCAATCAGTATGGTTCGGATCATCGGTTTACTTTTGGTATTATAGATATTATTAAGTCAGACCCCAGGGGTGGTGATTGCAAAGGGTACTTATCTTTCCGTGAAATGTGGTGGCAATTATTCACGGACGCCTCTTCAACTCCTGGTCTGAATGATAATATTTCAGTTAAACCTCTACTTATGTAAGACATTTTATTTTATTTTAAATATTTGAAATATTTTATCAACATATTATGCAATATTTTTATTTATTAATAATGAATATATGGTAAAAATTTATATATATATTTTTTATACATTGTTAATATTTATACATAATATTTATACATAGGTTAATATATTGTAACATACATTTTTTTAATATCATTAACATATATGCAAAAACATATACATATAATTGGTTTTGAAAGTACTATGATATGCATATGATCAAATTATTTATATATGTCTCATTTTATCTTCATTCATTTTTATACATTTTTATACATTTTTATTTATGTTATGGTATTATTTATATTTTGAGAAGTTCTTTTTTATAGAATGAATTGATCAATTTTTATGAATTTGGATATTACGTATTCAGTAACATTTAGATAGACCATTTTGGTACATTGTGCCATTAAATTTGTGAGCTCTGTTTGGCGCCAAAAAAGTAATTTAAATTGGGCTAAATCAAAAATGTAAGTCAGTTCTGAAGAAGCCTGCGTTGTGTACAGGTGAAAGCGGTTAACCGTTGTTGGTGTATGTATCGTTTTTTTTAAATAAATTGTGGAATTTAACTATCAGAGGGCTGCTGCTATCTTTTGTTGGAAGGTACCTTGGTATTATATCAAAAGAAGGAGTTACCGGTTTCTCAAGACTACATAGCCTGTGGCATTAGCTGTTTCCTTCTGGTTTTTGGTTACACTCTATCAAACTATCGTAATTACAAAACTAAAGAGAAAACCTTCTGGTATAGTTATATTTTAAAACAACTCACCCTAAACCTCAATAACAATGTCCCAGAAGTGACACTTCCCATAATCCTTTTCAAACTTAAAGAAACATTAGTTAATTCTACATTTTTAAAAATATTCCATTTTTAAAACCGTTACTACATCTAAAAGAACTCTAAACATAAATAGTAATTTCTCGGATCCAACATAAATTAAAACAGAAAATAATGCTGCAGTTATTTTTTTCTTGTTAGATGACACACAACACTCAGAATTCAAACTAACTGCAAGTTCATCCTCTCCATTTAACTACCACACTACTGCTATGTATTAGAAACATACCTCGCATGCTGGTCTAAGCAGAACTGTTCATACCTAATTGGTTAACAGGTGAAATGTGCCTGTTGTAACATGGAAAGATTGCAACCCCCATGTGGTGAGCCCCTCCCCCCACAAATTAAATATACCAACTCCAAGAACACACTATCTTACACATAAGTAAGTAATTTTCGGTTATATGACATTCAGCCTTTTACATTTTTTTGTTTTATAGACTTTCCGCAAACTCATCTCAATATTGTCAGATTCATTTATATGGGCTTTCATGCATTTGAAGTAGACCCATATAAATATATATATATATATATATATATATATATATATATATATATATATATATATATATATATATATATATATATATATATATATATATATATATATATATATATATATATATATATATATATATATATATATATATATATATATATAGATGTGTGTGTGTGTGTGTATTTTCTTTTCACAAATGGCTGCACAGGCATTCACTGAACAGGTTTTAATTTTAAGGAATGGAATATTGACTAAAACCTGTCAATGCACATCATCTGGAAAACATACCACTGAAACATGAAAATGCCCAAAGAAGACCTGCATTAAAGTCCATTTTGGAGTTTCAGTGCAATTTGCTTCAGTGGGTTTTGGTTGATATTGTAAGTGCCGATCAAATCACATCCACTATATCTGTCTATCTATCTATCTATCTATCTATCTATCTATCTATCTAATCTATCTATTTTTCTATTTATATAGCTACACATTAATCTTGAGCTTGTTGTACGTACACATATAAAAAGTATACCACTTCACTTGCTGAGGTTTCTCAAAGTAATCAATAATTCATAGTGCTGTCATTCTTAAAAACAACATAAAGTCAAAAGAAATGGAATAAAATGTCAGCATGTGTGGGAACACTGTATTCTGGAATAAAAAAAGATTTAAAACAGTATTATAAAATTATGGCAGTTCTCTAATAAACATTTTTTGGGTAGAACAACTTCTAAAAAAATATTCACCACTAAGAATTTTGTAGGGATATTAGTTATCTAAATCAGAGCATAATATAACCAATATGGTCCTTTAAAAATGACACTTTAAAAATTGTTCACTTGGAGAATCCTGTTACCGTGACAATATTGTGTAACTGTGTTATGCATTGAACCTTAGTTGCCCCTTGAGGGACGAAATATAAAGAATTTATTACCTTTGTAGAACCATTCATATTTGAAGATCTAGGGAATGCTTTCATATTATTAAGTTTTATTATTCTGAGATGTCATCTTGTGTATGGCTATTTCTGATCATTACAGCTGCTTCAGCCCCAGCTGTTTGAGATCCACTAAGTTGCTCGCAGGATTTGAGTGGCTGTCTGCTTGTGCACACAACTGCTCACTCTTGAACTTGGTGTCTGCTTGTGCACACAACTGCTCACTCTTGAACTTGGTGTCTGCTTGTGCACACAACTGCTCACTCTTGAACTTGGTGTCTGCTTGTGCACACAACTGCTCACTCTTGAACTTGGTGTCTGCTTGTGCACACAACTGCTCACTCTTGAACTTGGTGTCTGCTTGTGCACACAACTGCTCACTCTTGAACTTGGTGTCTGCTTGTGCACACAACTGCTCACTCTTGAACTTGGTGTCTGCTTGTGCACACAACTGCTCACTCTTGAACTTGGTGTCTGCTTGTGCACACAACTGCTCACTCTTGAACTTGGTGTCTGCTTGTGCACACAACTGCTCACTCTTGAACTTGGTGTCTGCTTGTGCACACAACTGCTCACTCTTGAACTTGGTGTCTGCTTGTGCACACAACTGCTCACTCTTGAACTTGGTGTCTGCTTGTGCACACAACTGCTCACTCTTGAACTTGGTGTCTGCTTGTGCACACAACTGCTCACTCTTGAACTTGGTGTCTGCTTGTGCACACAACTGCTCACTCTTGAACTTGGTGTCTGCTTGTGCACACAACTGCTCACTCTTGAACTTGGTGTCTGCTTGTGCACACAACTGCTCACTCTTGAACTTGGTGTCTGCTTGTGCACACAACTGCTCACTCTTGAACTTGGTGTCTGCTTGTGCACACAACTGCTCACTCTTGAACTTGGTTATGAGTTCAGCCAAGGAGATGCTGTACCAACTGTAATGGCCTAGGAGATGAAGATTAAACTATTGATTGTAGACCAGGTAGGTGGGGAAGAGGAATGGGGAATGTGCTACTAGGTTTAGGGAGGAGAGATGAGATGGCGGTGGAGATTAATGGGGAGCTTTAGGGTTAGGGAGGGGATGGTGATTTTAAGTTTAGGCAGTGATCCAAACTTTAGGGTTTGGAAGGGAAAGAATTTTAGATTTAGGGAACAATTGTGGATGGGAGGGAGACGGGATTTTAGATTTATGACTTGTTCTGCAAATTTTGGTAGTTTGGGAAGTGGGAAGGAGATTTTGGAGGACTTTAGGGTTAGGGAGTGGGTGGGAGTTTTAAGGGTTAAGCTCAGGGTTCTGGTAGGGTGTGAGTTAGATGGAGTTATAGCATTTGCTGAAACAAGTGAGTATTTGTGAGGATGTATGTCTTGAGCACACATAGTAGACCCACTGTGTTTTAGTACAGTACTTATAGAACTTTTTTATGAGTAATTTGTTTTTGAAGTTCTCACTCCCCATTATATCCTGAATAGTCATCATGTCTACCAAACCTCTTTCACTTCTGACTCAAATACTACTACTTATTACCATATCTTACCTAACCTAACCTACCTCACCCAACCTCTTGGAGCAAATCACCCACTCCCATTTCATACAACTAACCCAATCTCCATGATGTACACATATTCCTCAACCTGCATATCACCTAGTCTCTATCCCTTCAATAATAGTATGCTCTTCACTTACAAACTCTTACCTAACCCCAAAACCTCTACCCACATCTATATTAGCCACATCCACATAAAGCTTACACCTCATAGATTACATACCAAGCAACTCAAATACCTATTCTACCATCTCATCTCTATCCTTCTCTCTGGTGACATTCACCCAAACTCTGGCCCTTCTCCCCAACACATCTCAACCTCCCAATCCCATCCTCCTCCCACAACTGGTAAACCCTTCAATGTCTCAGCTCTAAATGCTCAGAGCATATGCAACAAAATTCCTAACTAACCTCCATGCCTGGCTTCTCCATAACCAACCCAATATTCTGGCCATCTCAGAAACCTGGCTCAAACCCCATATAAAAAAGTCTGAACTAACACCACCCAACTACTCCATAATTAGGAAAGATATAGTACATGAAAAAGGAGGGGGAGTCACTCTCCTCTACTCATCATCCCACTTAGTTACCCCCTATACCAAACCTATTCCCAAATTTGGCAAGGCAGGACTAATTCCAGCCCTACTTCATATAAACAAACATAAACTTATATGCATAGTCTCCCTTTATATCCCTCCTGGAGACAATATCTCAACCCTTGAAGATATTCTCTCCTGGTTCTCTAACAACATCACTAATGAAACTATAATCCTGTGTGATGTTAATATTAACTGGACAACAATTCAGTCTTCTACAAACTCACTTAATATAAACTTGTACAATTTCTCTCAGCTTATTAACTCAACAACTATGCCATCCAAGAACTTCCTTACTGGAAGCACTCTGGACTGGATTCTAGTTTCTCATCCACATTACATCTCTGATAGTGGCACTCTGCCTGACCCATTAGGTGACCACTTCCCCACTTTTGCCCACCATCTTCCCTCCTCCATACAACTAACTCATACCTACACCTTCACCCGCTGTCTAAAAAACTTTAATCCTAGCACATTCTCAAATACACTAAAAAATGAACTGGAACCCACTAAAAACCCTTCCCTTAGAAAACGCTGTTACCTACTTTAACTCAACTTTCCTCAACTTGCTTGATTCCTTTGCCCCTCTGAAAACAAAATGCATAAGAAGCAATCCTGTACCTTGGCTAACCAAAAATACCTTACTAACCATGCGATTCCGGGATAAAGCCTGGAAATGCTACTCCAAAAATAAAACTATTACCACCCTTAATAAATTTAAAACACTTTGTGGCAAAGTAAAAAAAAAAAACTTATTATCTCAGACTGCAAAGCCTACTTCTCTACACTCCAAACCAACCATAACACCAACCCCCAAAACTTCTGGCATGGAATCTCTTCCCTTCTCAACCCTGGCAAAAAAGAAAACCCCTGCTTTGATTCAGATGCCTCTGACTTGGACTTAGCCACCCAATTTAACACTTTCTTTATCGATTCCATAAGTAAACTTACGTCATCCTTCACTTCCATTTGGCTTCCCCACCCTTATTTCCACCTAACCCTCCCTCCCCTAGCATCTCCTGCTTCCAACCACCTCCTTTCTCTTTCAACTCCATACCTGCAGCCACCATAAAAAACTTCTGCTAACATTGAAAACCAGCTCCAATGCCCCTGATGATATACTCTCATATTTCTTAAAAGTTGCTGCAGAAGGCATAGCTCTTCCCATCTGCATTCTTATAAATCGATCTATTGCTGATTGTCAAGCTCCCCAGCTCTGGAAAAAGGCCTTTATTATTCCACTCCATAAAGGTGATAATAACAATAATATCACAAACTTTTGACCTATCGCTATCTTTTCCCCCATTTCTAAACTTCCCAAAAAATGCTTCCATCTACAACTTCTGCCTTACCTCATAAACAGCCAACTTCTAACCCCTACTCAACATGGTTTCAGACCCTGCCACAGCACTACCACAGCTCTCCTCTCCTTCCTATAAAGTGTTAATAAGGCCAGTGACACTGGCGACATCATGTCCACTCTCCTCCTTGACCTCTCTAAGGCATTCAACACTATCTCTCATAACCCTCTTTTCTCTAAACTCTCCAAACTAAATCTATCCCACTCCTCTATTAACTGGTTTACCAGTTACCTCTCAAACAGGCAACAAGCAGTCAGATGAAAAAAAGCCACCTCCCTTTTCTCAAAACTCCCACAGGTGTCCCCCAGGGCTCAATTTTAGGCCCCCTTCTATTCAATATATTCATAAACGATTTCTACCAAACCATCCTAAATGCTAACCTTATCCAATATGCTGATGATTCAACAATAATCTGCTCTGCCTCTTCTATACCCACCCTAGTTAAATTAACCCAAGATGCCTTCTCCTCCACTGAGCAATGGATGATGGACAACCATCTAGCACTCAATGCTACTAAAACTAAACTCATGATATTTACTACTTCCAAAACCACCACCCTAGATAAAACTTCATTCTCAGTTACCAGTCAAAATAATACTCTTCTTGAAATAGTCTCTAATGCTAAACTACTTAGAAGTCCTGATCGATGACCAGCTAAAGTTTGATAATCATCTACAAGTAAATATCAAAAAAACACACAAAAAATGGGCATGCTTTGCCGCCACAACCGTTACATCTCTCCCTCCACTAGGCTCACCCTCACCAACACTTACCTTATCCCATCCCTCCTATACAGTGCCTCTATCCTTACTAACCTGCAATCCTCCCTCAAGACTAAACTCTCCTCTTGCTGTAATAAAATAACAAAATTTGCAACTGGCCATAGATCCACTTCCCATCACTACACTGCCCTACACCAACTGAAGTGGCTTAAGCTGTCCAATTACTTCATCTATACTCAACTTGTCCAAGCACACAAACTTATTTTCACCACCTCTCTCTGTCCCTCTCTTGCCACCACCTTTAAAATGCACCAACCAAATAGACTTTTGAGATCCAATTCCCAAAATTGAATTGAACTGCATAAACCTGCCCGTCCACCAGGCAAACATCTAGCACACCATTGGAATTCCCTCCCACCTCTCATCCACACCACCAGCCTCTCTTCATTCAAAACCTTATTTCACATACACCTAACTTCACTATGGGAATGCTCTTGCTCCCACCCCACATAATCTCCCTACACAATAGCTACTCTCTATAAGCTATAATTCACAATAGCCTCCCATTGTTTTGTACCCTTAATAAACTCTAGGAATTAGCATAACTCCTAGAATGGCACAATTCATTAGCCTAGAAAGTAACTGCATGAATTAGCATAACTGTTAAAAAAAATTAGACTGTTTCTGTTATTGCATTGTGCTAATATGTTAAACTGTTAAAAACTTTGACTGTTTGTAAATATTGCTCTTATTGCATTGTACTAATATGTGCACTCTACTAATATGTGTTTTTCTATTTGTCCAAGTTTGCTTCATTTGTGCACATTACATTTCTCTAATAATTTACTCTTATGTTAAATCTGTAATTTGTAATTTTTTTTGGAGCTTTTCTCCCCAGGACTCCATTGAAAATGGGCTCTTCATGGCCCAATGGACTATCCTGGCAAACAAACTATAAATAAATAATAAATAAATCAATAATTTTAACTTCTCTTTTTTTTATTGGAGTTAACATTCAATTCTAAATTAAGGTTATTTGTTTGATTTTTCATCCTTTCTGTATTGTTCAGTGTAATGATATTTGAAGGCATCTAGTATATCACTAATATCTGAAACTTTTTTGTTTTTTCTTCCTTCATGAATAATGTAAGTAATGTCATTTGTTCTAGTATGCATTTTGGCTCTTATTGCTAAATTGTGCATATGTTTAGGAGATACAGAATATGAATTTAGTTTTAATTTTTCTAATGCTAAATTGGTTTTATGTGTTTTTGCATTATATTTTTTATTTAAATCATCAACTTTCTTCTTATTAGTGGCTGTATTTGTTGCGTCATTAGTATTTATTTTTGTGAGTTGATTTTGTATGTTTAGTAATTCCGAGTCCCATTCTTTTAACTTTTTTAACCATGTGAGGATTTTTCCATAAATATAGAGTTGTAAGGTATCCCATATCATAACTATATTGAGTTCATCGGATAAGTTATTATCTAAAAGAAATTGTAACTCTTTAAGTAGCCAAGGTTTAAATTCTTTCAGTTTGAGATGTATGATGGTATTCTTGTCATCTGTATTAATTTTTTAAAGTCTACTTGAATTTTAAGAAGAGCTCTGTGATCTGATACTGGGCAAGGGATTATTAAAAAATTATTTATTCTTGTGTTTAAGTCTTGGAAGACATACATTTTATCAATTCTTGTTTGAGTATCAAATCTATGATCTTGGTGAGAAAATAATAAAGAGTTTTTCTCTTTAAATTTAAATGTGTCTATTAAATTATGATTTTCGTTCCATTTTTTGAGTAATTTCGCTATAGGAATTAAACGTACGTTTCTTTTATTAGTGGTTTCAGTGGTTATCAAGAATACAATTAAAGTCCCCACCTATTATCAAGTTACCTTTGTATGTTTTACCAATGAGATCGAAATGTTTTTTAACTGTTCCTGTTCCTATGCCTGGAAACCAATATAAATTTACTAGTGTCCAGATTCTATTATTAAATTTTATTATGACAAGCATTATAAGACCTTCTTTATCTTCATAGCTGTAAAGAACCTGTGGATTAATAATATTTTTTGTCGATAAAATCATTACGTCTCTAGTTTTTGTTTTATATGATGAGTGAACTAATGTTGTATACTCATTTGGCTTCCATAGATGTTTATCATCCATTTTGAAATGAATCTCCTGAAGAAAGACTACTTGAACTTTATTTAATGTTAAGTATCTTAATAGATTTAATATTTTCTTTGGGTTATTTTGACCATTGGTATTTAAAGAGAGTAATGTTAAGTGTTTTGCTGTAACTCAATTTTACTAGTATTTATAATATTACCCAAACATCTTTCATAGCATTGTGACTGAAATAAGTTTTTCCCCATTTTCTGAATCTTGACTAGATTGGATTTCTTTTTTAACACTTCTAGACTGAAGCTCATTTCAGGCCATAATAGAAGAAAAAAGATAACATAAATAAAATTGTTTTTAACATTGTAGTCCAAAATTTCAAAATTCCAACTATCATATATGGAATGATATACACTCCTAATCTGATAAACAAAAAAAAAAAAACTATCAGATTATCCCTCATGTCTTAACAGACAAATTTCTTTGTGCTCCATTTTTAATTTATTGGCGTTCTTTTAGAATTATAAGAATAAACCAACTTTTAATTGAGCAAATTAATCTTTTAAGTTTCAATTAATTCTGATTTCATTTATACTTTTTTCTTAAATTACAGTATATGTACATTTCTCCTCATATACGTGATGTCATTATATAGTAATAAATTAAAATAGATGAATCATTTGACATTTTAACTATATTTTAACACTGTCAACAATCAACATTATCCATCTGCTAATGAATATTCATTTGTTTTTCATATTTTGTGGGATTTTAACACTTATTATATATAAGATCAGACATTATATATACTTTTCCTCTCCCTTCTTTCATTCCAAATATAATTTTTAAATAAATAGTAAGCTATTATGTATTGTTACACCATTTATATATGTTCCCAAATAAATATAATTTATCTATAGAAGATTCTAATGTAACAGCAAGTTTCCCTTTTTTCTCTTTTTCTTTCTCTTCCCCTTCTCGCTCGCTCCTCTTTTTTAAAAATAGAAAGTTTAAGTTTCAAATCAAATATTATAGATCATGTCATCATGTTATATCATTTTACATATCATGTATTGTATTTACATGTTGTCATCCTGTTTTATGCCTCTACATATCAGATAGCATATTTACATATAGAGTGCTTGTATGAATTTTCTCATTTGATAAGGTTTATAATTCTCTTTATTAAAGACATATTTAAACATGTGATCAACAGAAGGCTAGGTATGTGTGCCTAAGTATTATCCCTTGTTATAGTTATGTAATGATAAACATTTCACACGACTAAGTACTTTTATCACAAGACTTGTAAGTTTGTCATCATACAGTTTTTAGAGTCAAAACAGATCCTTAATATTTAAGTGTCAAGTATACTCCTCCTTGTTTAAAGTAATAAAATAGCCTGCATGAATATGGAGCTATGCTTTGAAATATACCATATCATTGTATCTTTCAAATATCAGTCTGTAATCATCTCCTTGAAGGTGTCAGTATATCTATGTTAGACATAAATTTTCAGTACATTTTCAATAATCACCAATGAGCAAAACATCATATTGGCTATCTCTGTTTCATAGTAGGTGTTGAGGTTACTATAACATAACAGTTTATGTAGTATTTAAAGTAAATTATGTACTGTCTAAGTAAACAAAACTTGTTTCATTTGCCAAGGGCTCCATCTTGTGATTTAATTGAAAGTTGTCTAATGCTTCTAGTAGTAATCAAGCATGTAGTAATGTAATGTTTACAAAGAGCCCTTTTCCAAGGCTATTGGATTCCCTGTATCAAGACTAGGGTTAGTTGTGTTTCCTGATTTCACATCCAATATCTGTATTAAATGAATTGAAAAAAGAAACAATATAAATCTTTGTACAAGTGATGTCATTGTCTTTCTAAAAGTTAGCTTTCCCCCATTTCATAGAGAAACTAAAACATAATAATGTCTCACTCATAATCAACAGCTACCTGAATATATCTTTGAAAGTATTAAGCTGTCATCATTGTCCCAGTTTTGTGGTCTTCCAGTTCCGTTCTTGTTTAGGGTATATTTAGTTTAGAAAATGTAAACTTTCCCAAAGGTTATAAGATTTTTCACTGAATGTTCTAATAAGCAATAGTTACACAAAAAACGTTCTTATGTATATCAGTGTTTCAAGACTATTTATCCACATAGAAAAAAAAAATAGATTCAAAAACATTTAAGTTTCATATATTGCTTAGTAATGCATCCGAGTATTCTTAGTACAAAACATATACAGTTCTCTTCTCAAATGTAGAATCTTTGTGATGTAAGTGGTGCTAAAATAAACAATTCAGAGATGGGAAAAAATTCATTAGATTACTTATAGATGAAAGTAATTTATGCAGTATAATACATGAAAAATGTTGCATTATATAAACACGCAGGTAACACTTTAGTTTTAGTTCTCATTAGGAAGCACAACGCTCTTATTTGTGCTTTCATAGTTTTAATTAATACAGATTAGTTTATCTACTGTAAGTGCTCCTAATGTGTACATGTCTTAGTATGACTAATGCTTGGAAAAAAAATCAGTCCATAGTTATTAATACATATTGGGTTCTTATCATTACTAAAAAACTGAATCTTTCTATTGTTTGATACTACAGTAAACAAATTACACTGTATACTGATTAGATTATTCTAATTGTAGGAATTTGTTTAGCTTATTCAGAATATTATTGTAAGGCTGACTTCTTGACATCTGTGCATACTAGATAATTATATATGTCTAGAGTGGTACTTCTTGCCTTTACTTTGATGTTTAACTTCTAGGTCCATAGTTCATTAGATAAAGAATTTCAAAAGACTAAGCATAATAACATGTCTCAAAACCTTTGTATTTACTTTTTAAACTCATTAAGCAACATTTTTCCTATTAATGTTACATCTCCACCCTCAAATTGTTAAGACACTGCTTGTCTCTTTAAAAATATGAGGAAGTGCATGTGTATGTTGTCATTTTACTTCCTAGTTTTCATATCATTCACGTTTATATGTTGGATCTTCTCTATCTACATATCTAATGTAGCTAAATGTTTTTGAGTTATGTTTCTGATTTAATGTTAAAAGGACACTAAGGGAATGGAGAAATTGTTGTGATGTTAGTGCTTACAGAACTCACTTTAAAACAGTATGTACTGGCATTCTTATGTCTCCTTCGCTATTCTGTTTCACTGTACTTTACCTTCACTCTCACTGTATTATCTTTATTGTGAGGGTATAGGGCTAAATGTTGTGTCTGATGTGCTTGTTATTTGCAAAGAGGCTGCTTGTACAACTGCGAGAAGATTTGGTGCTATTGTAAGCACGCAACTTCCCTACAAGCAGATGTTGTCCATTCGCAGCCTCTCCAAATGTTAAACATTTGAAAATGCTTCATTTAACGACATAAAACTGGAACAATCATTCTCCAAGCAAAAGCATCTGCTCTCTAATTATTGACTCACCTAATTCTAACGTAAGCAGAAAAACACAAAAACAGTCATGACCTTCATCTATATGTGGACCAAATCTGACATGTTATAGATTATATTTGGTTGCATTCTGGGAACTGTCGCATACTGAATGAAGGGATTATAAGCTGACATATTCTTAGTTATTGCAGACACATCGCTCCTCACTTTTCCCCCTTTCCCTTCCTTTTGATACCAGCTATCCCTCCCTCTCCCTCCCCGCTCTACCAGAAGAGTCAAGCAAAGTAATAAAAGCAATTCTTTTTATAGTAAATGCTGCTCAACATTAGCTATCACTCCCATGTTTATTGTGGATATTTTTACATTACATTACATTACTTAATATTTATGTAGCAAATATGTAACAGGAGAGGAAGAAAAGAGAGAAAGAGCAGTAGGATAAGCAGAGAGAATTATAGAATAATAAGAAAAGGAGTATAAACAATAAAGCAATTAATTAAAAATTATACATACATTTTTGTTTCCTTAGTTTGGATCACACACTTTAGTAGAATTTTTGAGATCATTTGTATATGTTACATTTTTTGTTTCAGTTCTTTATTTCTTTTTCTTTACATCAGTCCAGAAATTTTTTTCAGGAGATCTTTTCAATGAAATAGATTAAGACCAGTCCATTTCTTCAGGAATTGTGATTATATTATTGTTTTTGATGAAGGAAGTTGTCTCTTCTACATTGTTGAATGTTCTTATTTCATTTGAGTGGAGAATCTTGATTTTTGCAGGGTATGCTAGTTGAGCTTTTATTTTGTTTTGTTTAAGAATTTTCACAAGTGGCCAGTTTTTTTTTCTCATATCCAGGACTCCAGTAGAATAGTCATTATCAAATCTGATTTGGTGATGTTTGTATTTTAAAGGACTTTTCCTCCATGCTGATTTGAGCACAAGTTCTTTGTCAATATATGATAAAAAATTTACTACAATTGATCTTGGAAAAGCATTAGGTGAGGAAGGTAAAGGTTTTCCTATGACTCTATGAGCCCTCTCCATGCCACTGAGCAGTCCTTCTTTTAAATCCAACATTTCAGGTAGCCAGGCATTAAGAAACAAAATAATGACCTCACCCTCAGTTTTCTCTGGGAGACCAAATATTCTGATATTTGTTCATCTTGCTCTATTCTCTAGGTCATCTGTCATGTTGATTAAAAAGTTGTTTTGCTGAAGAGGAATTCACTTTCATTTTCTTCTTCCTTCAGTCTTCCTTGTCACAGAGAGATGTTTCAATATCTGATATTTTTGTTTGTTGCTGTTCTAATAATCCTTTGAAGACATCAGGTTGTTTTTGACAATTCTTCCTTAGGTTTCAAGATTTTCCTTAAATCCATCCATTTTTAATGATAGCTCCTGTAGTGTGGTAGACATCAGTTGAATTTCTTTTCTCAAGGTAGATTCAGAGCGTGAGTTCTTTGAGTTGGTTATTTCCACGAAGTAATCTCCAAGTTGTTTTGACAGGAAAATATTGTTGAAATGTTCCCAAAATTGGTTTACAGTTGCAGCAGATGTTTATCAATGATATGTAGTTGTTTTTGTTTGATGGGATTAATTATTTTCCTGTTTTTAGTGTGGTTTTGTGGAGCTCTAAAAAAATGCTGCTGTCAGTTGGCCATCTAGGCTCCATCCCTAGTTTGGTGTTTTTTGGATTGCGCAGGAGTTGTGTGTTATGATGCATATTTCAGTGGCTGTTAATGTTTCCGGAGTAATTTTTTGAAGGTGTACCATGTTGTCAGACATGCAGATGGGAGTGGAATCATCTGCGTATTGTATTGAGGTGGCCTGTTGTGTGGATGTATTGAGGGTGTTGGTGAAAATGTTAAAGAAGACGGCACCAAGGATAGAACCTTGTCATACACTGGTGGTAACTGGGAAGTATGGAGAGAGCATGGAGTGGCATTTTACTGACTGATACCTATCAGACAGGTAGCATCTCAACCACAGAAGGATGGGCTGAGAGAGACCTAGTGAGGACATTTGAAGTGGAAGTTAGCTGTAACAAACTGTGTTGAAGGCTTTAAACAAGTCTAGAAATAAAGAAGAGACCAGTTTGTCATCTCTAGCTTTATTAACACTAACTATATAGGTAAGACAGGCAGTGCTAGTACTGTGGGAAGGATGGAGGCTATGTTGTGTGGGGGATAGAAGGTTTTTCCTGCAGGAGATAGTCTGGCAATTGTTTTTGAAACATTTTTCAAGTATTTTGGTGAGAGGAGATATGATTTGCTATAGTTCTGAAGTTATTAACATCTGTTGAATTTTCTCCTTTGTAAAGAGGGATAATGTGTGCCTTTTTTCTAGAGAAAATTAATATGGGATTCCTGGATTGACCTACTTATAAGGGTTGAGAAATGTTAGGCAATGCTATTGGCTGTTATTTTAGGTACTCACTTAGAAGGTCATCAGCTGAAGAAGAGCATGGTTTAATTTTATTTAAGAGGAGTTTTGTATAAGATTTGGGCACAGTTTTGAAGGTGAAAGTAGATGTGGTGATATGTGGCTGTTGGGCGGATTTGGGATTGCATGTTGAGGAATCCTTGGTTGGAGATGCTATACCATCTGTGAAATAAGAGTTGAACTGTATTGCAGTTTTGGATGGTGAGTTATCAGGAGAGGAGTTTGGGTTGAAGTTTTGGCTGGGGTGTAAGATTTCTTTAATGGATGTCCAACATTTTTTAGGGTTGTGTTTAGTATTATACTGAAAGTTATTATAGTATAGCTTTTTGTCTTCATTTATTTGCTTTTTAGTATGATTGTAAAGCATTCTGAAGAATGCCTCCCAACCATACTGAATTACTCGTTTTTTACTGAGTTTTGGGGTCCAAATGTAGGGGTGCCAAGATTCCCAAGTGGCACCCCTTCATTTCCAATTTTTTTCTGTTGTTTTTTTAATTTTTCAATTTTCGCGCTGATTGAGCTGATGTCATCATTTGCGTGATGATGTCAGCTCTGTCAGGGCTACCAGCCAGTTAGAATTGAGCTCAAGGAGCTCATGTCGTGCACATTTCCGGCTGGCATGGGTTGCTCAAATGCAAGTGGGAATGGAGGGCATTCTTCTAATGGGGATTATCGGTGAAACGGCAGTGGGAAATCATTCTGGGCAACACTCTTATTTATGTTTCAAACGGCAGCGGTTATGGATTATTTTATGTTAGGAATGGCAGCGGAAGCAAGGAATCAGTTTGAAAAGGAAGAATGAAGACTCAGCAACTTGCAAGTAAGGAACGGTGTGTGTGTGTGTGTGTGTGTGTGTGTGTGTGTGTGTGTGTGTGTGTGTGTTTCTGACATTTAGTCTAAATGCTTGTTGGCCTACTTCTGTTTAGTCAACCACATGTGGTCAACATATGTAGATGGTCCATAAGTGTGCAAGACTAATATTGAGTAGCCATGGAGTTAATATATTTCAGAGGGGCATGAAGACAAAGTCTCACATAATTAGTGTTCGGGACTTATCCCCTTTGAAAACAACATTTACTTATGATAAGTTTATTTTAGTTTTTGATCAAAGTGCATTTTCCACTGAATAATGCAGTTTTAATGGTTGTTTTTCTTATGTGATATTTGAGACTCAAGTTTCAGACATGAATTATAATAACAAGAGGTTAGAACAAGAAGAACATGGTAAGAAACTGATTGACCTATCACTGAGTCTCAACAGTAAAGCCGCAAGCTGAATAGAAAGAATTACGATATCAGAGTAATAGAACGTGTATACATGTATATTTTAAACCCTCAAATGTTTCTTCTTTTGGCCAAAAAAGCACTTCTGAAATTTATTGAAAGTATGCAGTTTCTTTTAAAGCAGAAATGAAAATAACAGTGGTGTGAAGCACGGCTCCAAACAACATAAATTGTAGTAAAAACTTTTAATACCAGGTTAGCGCTTTCACCACTTAATGTAACTTCTTCAGACCATAAACACATATAAATACAAAACAATCGAACTCTTTATACTTACATATATCATCTCATACATTCACATAATTAATTAAGCCCCTCTCTTAGCCTTGCATACTATATGCATGGTAGGTGATGTCATCAACCCTCTCCACTCATAATTTAAAGGCATAGTTAATAAAATTAACAAGTTAGTCTCATATAATATATACTAGGACACCCTCCTATTTGTATCTAACATATACGAGAATGCTTCTACATATTTGCAAACCAACCTTGCCAAGATAATAAATTGCAAGTGCATTTAAAAGCAGTAAACACAGCATAATTATTTTAAAATGTTTGCATCGCATTCTAGCTGTCAGGCCA
This sequence comes from Protopterus annectens, assembly GCF_019279795.1. NCBI lineage: Eukaryota > Metazoa > Chordata > Ceratodontiformes > Protopteridae > Protopterus > Protopterus annectens. Next base: position 1,264,761,373 of record NC_056746.1, read on the forward strand.
TCTCATACACCAGTGATGTGAATAAAATCAGGGAAGGATTTTATAAGCACTGGCCACTACTCATGACAGATAAAAAGATCAGTGAAGTAGTAGGGGAACAACCTAGATTTTGCTTTAAAAACAGAAAATCTATTTTTGACAGGCAGAGCCCAAAAGGTTAGTCATCACTGTGCTAGGGTCGGATACTAGTATCCGGTCTGATAGGGAATGTGATGTCTTGCTACAATGTGTGGGGCTATTAATTAGTTGTCTGAAACTATATAAGTTCATGCTAGATGGTTTCACACAACTAATTAATTGTTTAGCATAGTAGAGGTATATCTCTGCTTGACTGCATCATGTTAAAGGGGAATCTGACACATCTGTCCCCCCACTGAGTAGCACAAAAGAGAGAGCCCTCAGGCTCATCCTTGGGATGACCTTTTGAGTTTATCCTTTGCAAACAGCAGGTGGCAGCACTGTGCATCACCCAGCCTTATGTAACAGGTTGCTGATACAGCTCTGCCATGCCCTGTCCTGTACATCACTAAAGTTCACTCTTCCCTTGTTTTAGGTTTTGCTGTGGTTCAAAAATGGGTCAATGGCTTTCGTCTAATGCTCATTTCAAAATTACACCTTGTATGCTTCTCTTAAATGACAATTTTAATCCCAAAGGTTCATTTTCCATCATGAAAGTTCTCTTTAATTCATCTATTAATATTGTTGATACTGCAAAGATAGTGGGATCTGATTGATTACTCAAGTCTGGTGCACTCATTAAAAGGAATGCCTGAAGTAAACAGTCAGAAACTGTGTCTTGTGTAGACACCTGCCTGTGTGATACCAGAAAGTTTGAAGAAATGTCTCAAGACTTGCTGCTGTCACTTGTATTACGGACTTGCTGCTGTCACCTGTATTACGGACTTGCTGCTGTCACCTGTATTATGGACTTGCTGCTGTCACCTGTATTACGGACTTGCTGCTGTCACTTGTATTACGGACTTGCTGCTGTCACCTGTATTACGGACTTGCTGCTGTCACTTGTATTACGGATATACCATTTTTCTTCAGCCAACAATTTCCTTCCTTCAAAGAACTTAAGACTGCTGACGATAAAATTGCTAATTCTTCTAACTTCACTTCTCACATATCACTCTACTGCTTGCTGCTTCAGGACCCCGCAGTAGCTAGAATGGAAAACCTTCCTTAATCTTATGCAAATAAAGTTTGCACAATCTGCACTTGGAAAAAATAACCCTCGCGTTTTCAGTATCTGTCTTGGAACAGCTGTCAGACACTATGTTGAACAGCAATACAAAAATGACACAGTGTATGCTTCTTTTAAATGATACTTTAAATCCCAAAGGGTAATTTTTCATTATAACATTTCTCCCTAACTAGATCATAATTATTAAATAATACTTTAAATCCCAAAGTCTAAAACCCTGTGGACTATGCTGTTTGCAGATGACATTGTGATCTGTAGTGAGAGTAGGAAACAGGTTGAGGAGACCCTGGAGAAGTGGAGATATGCTTTAGAGAGGAGAGGAATGAAGGTCAGCAGGACTAAAACAGAATATATGTGGATGAATGAGAGGGAGGATAGAGGAATGGTGAGGATGCAGGGAGTAGAGTTGGTGAAGGTGGGTGAGTTTAAGTAGTTGGGATCAACAGTTCAGAGTAATGGTGAGTGTGGAAGAGAGGTGAAGAAGAGAGTACAGGCAAGATGGAGTGGGTGGAGAAGAGTGTCAGGAGTGATTTGTGACAGACAAATACCAGTAAGAGTAAAAGGAAAGGTCTACAAGAGGGTAGTGAAACCAGCTATGTTATATGGGTTGGAGACAGTGGCACTGACAAAAAGGCAAGAGTCAGAGCTGGATGTGGCAGAGTTGAAGATGTTAAGATTTGCACTGGGTGTGACAAGGATGGACAGGATTAGGAATCAGTATATTAGAGGGTCAGCTCAAGTTGAACGGTTAGGAGACAAAGCCAGAGAGGCGAGATTGCATTGGTTTGAACATGTGCTGAGGAGGGATGCTGGGTATATTGGGAAAAGGATGCTAAAGATGGAGCTGCCAGGTAAGGGGAAAAGAGGAAGGCCTAAGATAAGGTTTATGGATGTGGTGAAAGAGGACATGCAGGCGGCTGGTGTGACAGAGAAAGATGCAGAGGACAGGAAGAAATGGAAACAGATGAGCCACTGTGGTGACCCCTAATGGGAGCAGCCGAAAGAAAAAGAAGAAGACTTTAAATCCCAAAGTCTCATTTTTCATCATTATATTTCTCCCTATCTCAATTATAATTATTGGTAATACTGCAATGATATTGGGAATGATAATTGACAGTTTGCTCAGTTCTGGTGCACATGTGAAAGGAGTGATCAGTATAAACAAACAGTTGCCCTATGATGTCCTTACATTCACTGCTGCAGTATTCTTCACAGATAGGATTCCCTGCCTTGGAAGCCTGATATCCAGCCAGTCTACCAAAGCCTACTGTTACTTTAAGGTACGCTGAATGCCAGTCACCCAAATGGTATTTGAGTAGCATAGTGCATAAAAGTGACATTCAGGTGTACTATCTACAGAACTTCTTTGCTGCCAGTCTGAACGTTTCTTTTTACTGTCAGTCTGTTTGCGTATGTCTTTTATTCACTAGCTGTATGCATTTCCATGCTAGGGGTAATGCATACGCTTGTTGTTGAATCCTAGCAAGTTGCACATAATTGCCCCATTGTGGGTTTTGTATTTTCTTGCCTTTCTTGTGCTCTTTGGGCTTAATGTCATTCAGGAAGGGTAGATGCCAGTGCAGGAGACATATTCCCCATAAAGACCACCATGATCAGTGTATTTTTTGCCTAGGAGCTTCTCACGACCATATGTCTTGTTCAATTTGTCAGGCATTCCTCCCAAAAACCCTTCACAGTAGGCTTTCTTCCATTTCCTTGTATCTTGAGAACCAGTATCTTAAGCTTCTCACTAAAGATACAATGGAAGGAATCTCCCACCCGAGGGTCAGCTGTAGGGAAGAAGAAGGTGAAAAGGGTACAACTGGAATCTTCCACTGTCCGGCCTCTACCAAGTGTTTCTCCTGAGGTCATTATGAACCCAGAGGCTCAACCAGCTGTGTTGTTGGATTTCTCTGATTCAACCAGGTTGAAGGCCAGTGAAGATCTGTCTGGAAGCTTGCCTGAAGAGGCTTTGAAGACATCCATTTTGGATGTTCAGGGGGAACCACAGTTGATTTTTCTGAGGTGCCTAGGGGAGTGCCTCAGATTTTATTTGGGGAAGAAGTTCCCACTATGGTTCTTGACTGCCGTCCTGGACCTGAGCCATCTTAGTGTTATGGGGGGGGGGGGGGCATTCACTTAAAAAAGAGAAAAAAATAAAATAAACATGTTTCTTCTGCTCCTAGGAATCCACAAAGTGGCTGACAGACCTTTACTCAGGGGCTATTTACTGCTATAATGTCATTAAAGCCTCCTCAGGGGGTTTATGTTCATGCTCCTCTTTGGTCCTCTACTGCCCACAAAAGGCCTAGAGAACAGGATTCTTCTGAGGAAGAGTCAGATTCTGATGATGAATCCCTGACTTATTCTACTCAGATTCCTTCTCCTTTGGACTATGGGTCAGAGGAGGACAAATCGATTAGTCCTGATGTTCCTTTTGAGGAAATTTCCTTTGGGGACACACTCTAGGATGATGTCATTTTTTAAGTGGCATTGTGCTCAAGTCTCTGATATCCATAAGAGGTACTATGAGTTGCTGCAGTTGGAATCTTATAAACCTATGCCTACTCCTCCTGTTTTGCTGCATGCTTTTGCCAGTGCCTGCTATGTGCCTGATTCTCTTCCCCCTACTCCCAAGAAGCCTGATAGGTTTTATAGGGTGCCTGAGGATTGTTCTATTTTGTATAATTGTCCTGCTGCTGACCCGTCTGTGGTGTATGTGGACTCTGATAAACCATCCCAATTGCTTTCTTCACCCAAGTTATTGCTTTCTGACAAGGACAGCAGAACCATGGAAGGGCTGGGTAAGAAGGTTTACACTTCTGCTACCCTAGCTTTTAAGGCTATTAATTATCAGACCCATATGTCAAGATATGTTTTGGCTCTCCTTTCACAGGCCTGCCAACTTATTTCTGATTCTTCAGACCCTAAGGGTAAAACTTCTGCTCTTTCCTTGCTAGGGAGTTCCTCTGAAGTCATTCATCATTCTATTAAATGTAGTTATGATGCAGCAGATGCCTCCTTCTAGGGCTGCTGCTTTTGGTTCAGTAATGAGGAGATATTCTTGGCTTAAGCTTCAACCTCTACCTGATGATATTAAGGCTAAGTTGATGGATACTCCTCTGGATTCTAAACTTTTGTTTGGGAAGCAGTTGCTGGTTTGCTTAAGTCCCTTCAGGATAAGGGTAAGGCCTTACAGGAGCTTAAACATGTGTTTGTTTCTCCTGTGCCTAAATTTCAGAAAAAAACTACCCCACTAAGCCAGCTTTTGTTCGTAGGCAATCTCATCCTCCTGCTAAAGGTAGGAAGAGTGGCAAACAGGCTCCTGCTAAGGTTACTTAGTTTTCAGGGACTCTGAAGCCTTCCTTTCCTGACAAACCAGGTGCTGTATGACTATCCATCTCTTCCCAGCCACATTCTTCTTTCTCTTCACCTTCCCCTTTCTGTTCCTGTTTGTATTCAGATCACTCAGGATTCTTGGGTTCTGCCTATCATTTGTCAGTGGTACTTCATGGTGTGGAAATCCTGTCCTTTTATGGGCATTCCTCAGCCTCCTCAGGAACAAATTCTCTTTTTCCCAGAGGTTTGTCAAGATCTCTTGACTCAGGGTACTATTCTAGAGGTGCCTGTGTTACAAAGGGTGAAAGGATTCTACTCCAGACTGTTTCTAGTACCCAGAAAAGAGGGCATTTGGAGACCTATTCTAGATTTCTCTCATCTAAACACTTTTCTGAAAGTGCTTTCCTTTCAGATGTTTTCTCTTTGGGCTCTGTTTCCTCTCTTGCTCCCTCAGACCCATATGGTGTCTCTGGCTCTCAAGGATGCTTATCTCCATATTCTGATCCATCCTCTTTTCAGGAAGTTTTTGTGTTTCTCTGTTGCTTCCTGGCATTTTCAGTTCTCTGCTTTGCCCTTTGGGCTTTCTACTGCCCCAAGGGTGTTCACTAAATGCCTTGCTTCTGTGATTGCTTTTTAGCAGGCTTCATGGGATCAAAATATTTCCTTACTGAGATGACTTGCTGATTCAGGCATCCTCTCCAGAGATCCTTTTGCAAAATCTTCATTTTGCCTTTTCCCTTCTTCATAGCCTGGGGTTCACAATAAATTTCAAAATGTCTTCTCTGACTCCTTCACAGGATCATGTTTTTCTGGGTTGCAGGATTCAGACGGTGCCAATGCTTGCATCCCTGCCTCCTCCAAAGGCCTTAACTCTCATTTCTTTCTTTTACAATCTTCTTACTCTGGTTTCCATTTCCAACATGGAGTCTCTGAGAGCTCTGGGTTTCATGGCATCCACCATTCTGATGCTCCCTCTGGCCAAACTTCAAATGAGAAAGTTTCAGTGGCTCCTGAGTTCAGTGTGGCTTCAACAAGCACATCCTCTAGACTTTGTAGTGCCTCTTCTTACTTGTCTCAGACAAGAACTTCTGTGGTGGATTCAGCAATTGTTTCTCAATCCAGGGAATCCTTTTCATCCCCTTCTTCCCTCTCAGAAATTGTTCACACATGGTTCAGACATGGGATGGTGGCGACATGTGGCTCCCTAAAGGTACAGGGGTCACCTCATCAGTAGAAGGAGCACATCAGTGTCAAAGAGATGAGAGCTCTTCTGCTGGCTCTTCAGGCCTTTCTTCCTCTTTTCTCTCTGGGACCTTTGAAGATGTTCACAGACAATACCACAGTGTTGTGGTATATCAACAAACAGAGAGGAACAAGATCTTATCTTCTTTGCTGGTTGGCTCTTCTGGTATGGGATCTTGCTGTCAGGTAGCAAGTGACTCTTCAGACAGTTTATATCTCTTCTGGTCAGAATATTGTGGCAGACACACTGAGTAGGTCCTTAACTCAGTCCCATGAATGGATGCTTCACAGGGATGTGTTTCTGGACATTATCCACCAGTGGGGTACTCCTCATTTTGCCTCCCCTCTGAACAGAGAATCTCCTCTGTTTTGTGCCAGAGTCCCAGGTCCTCTTGTGTGGAATGTGGACGCCCTCTCATTTTACTTAGAAGGAGATGTTTCTTTATGTATTCCCTGCCATTCCTCTCATTCCAAAAGTCCTGTTCAAGATTCAACAGGATGCTCCCAAAATCTTGTCGACTCCCTTTTGGCTATGACAGCACTAGTACCTTCTACTTCTGCGTCTGGCCAGGGGAAATCATCACAAGGGTGGATCTAATCACACAAGACAAGGGATCTCTCATCAATCCCCCCCGTTCACGCTTCACCTGCCACTGTGGGTGATAGGATTTTGATTCCTCATAGACACCTTTTTCCTGAGGATGTGCTGCAAGTCCTATTTATCCAAATGGAAGAGGTTTTCTGTTTGTTGTCTCTCTCGTAACCTGGACCCACTTACTGTGGATGTTCCATTGGCTCTCTCTTATTTGTATAAATTGCTCAATGCTGGTTTGGCCTATTCTTCTGTTAAGGCCCACATCAGCTGTCTCTGTTTGTCTGCCTTTAACTCCTCCTTTAGCTTCTAGATTTGAGGGTTAACAAGTTCTTAAAGGTGTCCTTAATATTAGGCCTCCCAGGAAGCCTGTTCCTCCTACCTGGGATCTTAATTTTATTTTGGAGAAGGTGACTCAGGCTCCTTTTGAGCCTGCTGCTTCAGCTTCCTTGCAACATTGCCCTTGGAAGACTATTCTTTTGTTAGCTCTTACTTTTGCCAGATGGGTGTCTGAGTTGCAAGCCCTTATGGCTTGTTCTCCTTTTTTGATCTTTCATGAGGACAGGGTGTCCTTATGCACTAATATTTTTATGCCTAAGGTGGTTAATGAGCTATCACTTAGTCTATTAATCTGCCTTCATTTTTTCCCTCTCCGCAATTTGACAGTGAGAGGGTGCTGCATAGTTTGGATGTGCATAGGCAACTCAGGGTTTGTTTGGATAAGACTAAGGCTGTTAGAAAATCTGATCAGTTGTTTGTTTCTTTTCATCCAAAATCTTTGGGACTAGATGTATCCAAGCAAACTATTTCTTCTTGGATTTCGAAGGATATTTCCTTTTGTTACACTTTTCATGGCAAGAGCCTTCCTTCCTCAGTTAAGGCTCATTCTACTAGAGTTGCTGCTTCTTCTGGTGCTTTTTTCAAGGGCTTAGATACTAATTCTATTCTTGAAGCAGCTACCTAGATTTCTGTGCATACCTTTACCAAGCACTACAAGTTGGATGGTATCTCTAGAGCTATGGCCTGTTTTGCTAGTGCTGTTCTTTATGGCTTTTTAGGGGACTCTTCTGCTCCTTTCTCCTCCTCCCAAGTTTCCTCTTGAGCTTTGGCACTGTCCCATCTGTGAAGAATATTGCAGCAGTGAATGTAAGAACATAGTACAGTTGCATAAAATCTTACCATAATGGTAGATGTCCTTGCCTTCACTGCTGCAGTATTCGCTCCCTTCCTCCATCCCTCTAGTCCTTTGCCTTCCTGGATGTACTGTTTACCTCTTGGGTTCCTTGCACTGGTGTTCCTACTGGGGCAATAATTTCTCTAGATGGTATGCCTGGACATCACCTCAATGCCCTGTGCTATGCAAGGAGCATTTGGGTAATGTTTGGCATACCTTAATACAACAGTGGAATACAACTGTACCAAATTCCTCAAAATTTACTGGTTTTGAGGGCAAAATAATGGGGTGCCATGAATTTCTGAGTGGCCCCTTCAATTCCAGATTTCTTTTTTTTAATTTATTTATCTTTATTTTTAAAATTAATATTTTTTTTGTTTGTTCTCTCCACTGTAACTGTTTATGTGCCGCATACCACTGTAAAAACATGTCTCCTGTAATTTGTGTGTATACTGATCATGTCTAAATAACTAAATGTGTCTGTAATTTTTCTTTGTGGAGCTTTTCTCCCCAGGCCTCTGCTGAAAAAGGGCCTTTTCAGCTCAGACACCCCAGGTTAACAAATGTAAAATAAAATAAAAAATAAAAAAAAATAAATTTACAATTTTAAAGTATGTCTGACATCATCATATCATCACCAGCATATCCCGCAACATCATCAATGTGCAGAGGCATGCGTGATAACATCAGTTTCATGACGCAGTGCCTGATTGCCTCTTGGAGACCTGGGAGATTTCAAAAATGAAAAAAAACTTCACTTATTTACAGCTGTAGCACACCCATGACTTGCGGCACTGCTTCAGCCAACCAAAGAGGACGTCACTGAACTAATCTGATAAAGTTCAATACATTGAAGATTCTACCATTATCTGCTCAGAGAAATCCATTGATTAACTGAAATGACTGCACAACAAATCTTCCACTACTAATACAGATAATATATGTATGTATATGGGTTTGTGTAAGTTGTGATAAACATACATATGTAGTCAGACGTGCTCAAATGTAAGCTTGGTAATGGAGTTTAATTGTTTTTCATTTTTTCCTGTTGTAAGGCCTTTTATTGGTAAATACTAAAGCAACTTTTGCATAAGTTAAACTGTTTATTATTTTAGAAAAGGTTTACAACATTTACATTTTTTCATTGCATTCCTGGGATGTTTTCTGCATTCTTTTTGTGAACTGTACTCTTCATACTTTAACCTTGTCGGTCCCCTTTCCCTGAACTACAAATGGATACAGTGCTTGTTTAGTTCATTAAGTCCTTATTAATATTATGTTGGCATGACCACAAGGAGATTTAGGGATAGAATACAAGAACACATCTATGCTATCAAAAAGTACAAAGAAAGAAATAAACACCAGAAAAGGTGATAACTTTAATGACCTTGAGAATATAGAATTAAATTGATCTTTTAAACTTAGAGACAAAGCTCCAGGGTTAAATACTTATGAGTGAGTATCAGATCTAAAAAAGAGAAGATACTAATATTAATAGAAATAATTATTTTTATTTTTATGAGATGGTTCATGCTGCTAATATTTGGTAAGATAAAATTGAGAGCTCTCCTCTCCCTCTCCCCCCTCTCCCCTCTCTCCCCCCTCTCCCTCCTCTCCCTCCTGCCTTTTATTTTATTATATTTTATTATATTATATATATGGCAATTCTTGGTATTAAATACATGAAATTGAAAAATAAGAAATTTATTATATAAAATACTCAATAATTAATTAGTAAAAATACACATATATATATGAATATGAAATATGAACACAACATTTATCCATAGATTTATTTTAACTGTTCTTTTTATGTATTTTATAACTACTAAATATAACACATAGATATATATACATATTTTTATATTGCAGAGTTGGTTTGTTTAGATTAATCATTTTACAGACTGTTATATATATTAAAATGTTGAATTTATCTGTTACAAACAGTACATGTTCTGCTTGATAATATATTATGTATAATGAATGAGTTTTTGGTAATGTTCATTTGAATCTGAAAGCGTGTTTTTTGTGGATGCACAAGCTTATTCTGTTGTTTTAATAAAGAAATATTCTCCTTATTAATATTAAAATGATCAATAAATTAAAAAAATGTGCAACACTAGCCACTTCCGTTTGCTATTTTAAAAGTTATAACTATAACAAACATATGCTGGACAGTCAGCGGGAGCATGTCCTACCTATTAAACACCTTCATGGGACTGTTGTTCAAATATATAGGCGCTGTGTTTGCTAACGTGCATTGTTAGGGGTGATCCTTAAAATTACATCTAAAATTTTACTTAAGTATATACCTTTCAACGGTTATATTTTCACTTTAGCTTTAGCTCCACCCATTTTAACCCTTCCTAGAGCTGGCAATTTCTGGAGAAAAGGTGGTGAATTACACTTAATAAATAATGACTGAAATTAGAGTAATAACTTCTTTTATTTCAAAAATTGTACATTAATTTACATTTTTTTATTCTGACAATGTCTCTCAAGTTTATAGTGCTAATATTTTAAAAGTGTCCCTGATTCTGTTGAGAGCTACAGTGTAGCAGGTATGCTGTAACCAGTTCATTACTGCTTATTCTTATTCTTTGGATGCTTCAAACCTTTCATTCTATTTATCATGTCGCTGTTAAAATAACAAGTTAAATGAATGGTTTAGAAAAGTACGAAATCTTCGCATAGAGTATACATGGGCAAGAAGAGTAAGTGAAATAAGTGACATATAAACTGGGCCAGGACACCTGCAGCAATTGAAGTTGTCCTGAATGATTAATAGCTGTATTAACTAGCAAATTAAATAGCTATTACTGGAATTTTATTATGTCTTATCATGGCTTAAATGTATTTACAATACATAGAGACTCGAGTGCTCTGTGTGTGTGTGTGTGTGTGTGTGTGTGTGTGTGTGTGTGTGTGTGTGTGTGTGTGTGTGTGTGTGTGTGTGTGTGTGGCTCTGGTAGCATCTAAAATTTCCAGCTATACTACTCCTTTATCTGGAAATTGTAAAATTTAAAGTTTTGAAGTTTTTTTCAAGCTGAGTTTAAATTCCTTATTGGGCTTAAAGCCCGTGCAGTTTCTATATAATGTATGTAAAGTATACGCTTTTGTTTTGCGTATTACATTGCTGTAACTGCACTAACTGCAAACAGTGCCTTACAAAACTGTGTGTTTCCAGCAGAATTACAAGTAATATATATTGTATTTATTGTGCCCCATAACCACCATCAAGCAGTTACTAGACCTAAAACATGCTATCTTCTGTAGAACAGTGCTTTAATCTGTACCAAAACATTTTAAAATACTTGCTTTCCCCCTGAAAAAAAAAAGTTTTACTCTTTTTTTTTTTTTTTTTTTGCTGTTTTGTCGATTGGAATAGCAGCCTTCTGTAAATAATTATAAGTCCATTTTTACCCGTACCTGTGTTATATGCTTCTAAAAAGTATTACTGCTATCCTTGATCTAACCAACCAATTTCAAAGTAAAACACCTTCAGTTCTTAGAAACTTCTTTGAATCTGAGCTTTTTTAAGATGGAATTTTCTAGAAGTATTTATAGAGGTCTAGATTACCACTGAGATTTGATTTAGTTACATCTCTCTCACAATATTTTTTATCACTTGAAACTGGTAACATGTTTCTGACTACTAGACGCTATAAAACTACAGAAAAAAACTGTCTTCAACACTGTTTCACACACATTATTTTTTTTAATTCCATTTATCAGTCTTAATATTCATGAGAACATTGTCATCCTTATAAAACATTTTTAAGTTTCCTGAGTTAGTAACATTCATAATCTTTTTTGTTTGTGTTTTCCAAGTCACACATGCATGTTCTGAGTCTGTTACAATATATCAAGAAACTTATTTTCAGTAGTATTTTCTGTAACATTTTGATTAATTGATTTAATACAGCTACCTCCAAAAGGTTAGAAAAACTTTTTCAAGTTTCATTTCGCTGTCCTTGGAGGTTTTATCCTTCTGGACCTCTAGTAAAACTGTGTTAACTTTGAATCTTCTTCCTGTATTTAATTTTTATTATGAGTTCCACATTAAATACATATTTTCTTTATTTTTGCAGCTATCATGTATATATGCATTATCTGGGTCCACTTTGTAATTTTGAAAGCCCAAAATCTCGAACTTTGATACATCGAATTCAAAACATCGAGATTTTGGAATCTCAAAACTACAAAGTGGTGCAAAAAAAAAACCTAACTAAAAGAATGTTTTTGCAGGGGGGCAAGCCCCCTGCACCCCACACCCCCTGCAACTTAAATATACCATCTCCGAGATCGCGCTACAGTGAAGAGAATGATAATGCTCCCGTTACGCTTACTATTCTCTCCACTGTAGCGCAATCTTGGACATGAAGTAGCAACAATTCCCAAGACAGGGTAAAAAACTGGAAAATGGAAAACCACGACAACTGCTTCAAGACACCAGCAAACCACACCAAGCCTTGGAAGTATATCCTTTAATACACACTGACTTCTTCAGAGTCAGTTACATTAATCATAATGACATCACATGCTCATTCAATTAAATTAAATCAAATTAAACAATAATAATTATTATCCCCCCTATTGTTAAAACCACTAATTCTTTTCAAGAAAACCTATCTTACTCTCAAATAATTTAAAATAACTTTTTACACAAAACTTTAAAACCTTTTAACATATAAAATTCACATGCAAACATATTAATCCTTAATATACATCCCCATTTATTTAAACACATAAACCAATTATATAATGCTAGCCCTAAATTTCAAAACTGGTTTTAAAGAAATATAATCTTGGACATGGTATATTTAAGTTGCAGGGGTGTGGGGGGTGCTTACTTTGTACTTTGCAATTTCGAGATTCCAAAATCTTACTTTGTACTTTGTAATATTGAGATTCCAAAATCTCAACTTTCTGGGATCGGTATTTTGAAAGTCAAGATTCTGGGCTTTTGAAATTACAAAGTGGACCCGTATTATCTTTGCATTTTGTTGCTGTCCTTGGAAGTTTTCTTCACAAATCTCTAAGGCTATACAGAATGAACACAGAATATTTTGTTTTTTTATGTTCTATTATCTTCAGTAAATGGTGGTCTGAGGGAGTTTCTGTACCTTCAGTTGGAGCCATTCTTCTCTCAGTTTTCAGCACAAGCATAGATACACAAACACTGTCTGGGATTCTGAAAGACAATGAGGAATCTTTAGCTTGGAAATTACCCCATGCTAATCCTCGCTGATTCAGAAATCACTCTACCATTGAGGTTCCCCCTCCCTTTGACCCCAGTATGGAGAATGGACTCATGGGCATAGCTGCATATATCAGTCAGAAGGAGTGACTAATGATAATTATACCATGAACCCCTTGGCCAGCGTGCAAGTTATACTAATGGAAAAGGTCCGGTTGCCGGACTTTTTGTCTCGCTATGTTAAATGGGTTTAACATGGCGAGACAACTAAAAAAAAGCAGGAAAGATCCGTTGCTTTTTTTAATAAAAATCATATCTGCTGCTAAACCCATTTAACATATAGCAGACAAAAAAAAAAAAAAAACGGAGAAAGCAAGATTTTTTTTTTTTTTAGCTATATTAATTGGGTTTTTAAATTAAACAGATATGGAAAAAATAAAAAATAAACACATCTTGCTTATTATTTTTACTGTCTCGCTATGTTAAACCCAACTATAATAACAAAAAAAAAATCTAAAAAAGCCTCGTTGACCCGTATCTTTTGCTTTTGTACCTCGTAGCGCGGTAGCGCAGGGCAGAAGAGTGCCAGACATCTCATTATTTAAGAAAAGTAATAGTTTCTTTTCTTAAATAATGTTGGCTTTGTTTGGTCCCTCGGACAAACACCACGCTACGTGTGTAAATCATTTACTGTACACCGTTGCTATATTAGCCATGTGTTCTCCTCAAGAAATGTTCACGGATTCGGAGTTGTGTGTGTATGTGTGCATATCTGCAGAGGCATGAATAAAGCTGCATGAATGTATATGTGTGTGTGTGTGTGTGCATGTGTGTATTTACCTTGGTGTCTGAATGTGTATGCCAGTTGGAAGGTACCCTTGTTAACACAATTTATGGGGTCCTAGAGAGAACACTAGTGCAGTCAGGTGTGATAATGTTAGTGTGTGACTCAGAAACATTATAAAGACCTAATAATATGGTCCTTTCCGTTGTGATCATACCTGTCTCTGAATCTCATTTTTCTCACCATTGCACTAATTCTTAGTGTCTACGTATGTTTTTTACATGTGTATGTGTGTGTGGGTTTGTGTGCATGAGTGTAGGTGGGTGGGTGTCTGAAGTATGCATGTTGGAAGGTGCCTTTTCTAACACAATGCACAGGCTGCTAGGGAGAATACTAGCGTACGCAGGTCTGACAATGTTAATATGTGATTTAGAAACATTCCAAAGACTCAATTACGAGGTCTTTTTCATTTCAGCTATACCTGTGTCTGACTTTCATTTTATCACCATCACACTAATTCTTAGTGTCTGTGTATGTTTTTTACGTGTGTGTGTGTGTGTGTGTGTGTGTGTGTGTGTGTGTGTGTGTGTGAATGTATGTATTCTACAAAAGAATGTCACCTCTTCTAGGACTGGTACTTTGTTTTACACCATTTTGTTGCTGTGAAAGACCTTGTCTCCCTGCAACCCTGAATGGAATAACTTGGCTATCAAAAAATAATAAAAGACGTGCTTAGGTTAAGCAGAGCTTGTGTTTGCTAACTTTGCCAATCTTTTGTTTTAGGTATCTGTCTTATTCACACACAAAAAAGTTCTTGAACAGTTGCTACCTTATTTTATTACAGCAGATACATTGTGTCTAAATTCACTAGAAATCAGGCATGTTGTACTATTAGACCCTTTCCCCTGAGGTCCAGTCTGCTAGGCCATCCCTGCTTCTTATGCTGTTATACAGAGTAAGATACTCCTTAAATCTTATGATGCTGTTCATAGGATCATAGGATGTTACTAGGCTAATGCCCTGGGGCCCTTACAAGCCCAGCAAAGAGTTTATCCCCAAGAAGAAACCTCAATCAGCACTTGTCGCCTCTGTCAATGAGGGACACAGGTGGAACCCCTGGGACAAATTTGTGGTTTCCCATCCACTCATTAAGGTTGCGCTTCAAGAGGGTCAATGACGTACTTTGTTTGACATGTATGGGGAGTCTATTCCAGAGACAGGGCAGCATCTGGGAGACAAACCTGTCTCTCCAGCAGGTTTTGCTAATGTCACATTAGATTTAGATCTTTTGATTGTGTAATGTGGGAGGAGTTAGACTTATGGATATGGAACATCTCTGGTAGGGCAGGATCCAAGATTGCCTTGTAGGCAAGACAAAGATCACCTCTGAACAATCTGTACAATACCAAGAAGAGTGACAGTGATTTGAGCCTGTCCATATAGGACAGGTGTTGGAGGCCATGGATTCTCTTTGTGACGTATTTCTGTGGCCTTTCTAGTTGATGCAGGTATTTGGAGAGGTACATACCAAATGGTATGTTGTAATCAATTATTGGCCTAAAGAGGGAGGAGTACAGAGAGGTAATAACCTCCTTTTTTCCTGGATGCAATCCCTTTACTTATGAGATGAACCAAGTAAAAGGCTTTTCTGACCACTGCTGCTACATGATGGTTGAATATAAATTGTTGTCAACCTGTGTACCCAGGTCTCTCACCACAGGTTGTGTGCCTAGGGGGATTGCTGTTGATGTGGTAACCAGTAGGGGCCATGTTTTTGTCAAATGGTATGATAATCCATTTTTTGGGTTTAACTTAAGGTCATGACTTTGGCACCAGTGATTTGTTGCTGTGAGACCCTCTTGTAGTATGTTAACATCATTTGGGGAGTCAATGACAGCACCCAACTTACAGTCATCTACAAACTTGGTCAGCCACAGGCCTTTTGTCTTTGTCTGGACCTCTGAGAAGTAGATGTCAAACAGTAGAGGCCCCAGGACAGATGCCTGGGGAACAGCAATACTGACAGGTCTGCTGTTTTAGGTGGAGGCACCTGTTTTGACCTTGTGGGTCCTATCGGTGAGCCAGTTGGCCACCTACCTGATGAGATAGGGATTTATGCTAAGTTGTGTTAGCTTTTCAATGATGCCGTGGTGAGTGGGGGATTGTGCTAAAGGCTTTGGCCAAGTCAAGGTAGGTACTGACTTTCCCTCATCCAGAGCCTTGGTGACAGTCTCAAACAAAGTCTACCAGGTTCAACAGGTAAGATCTGCCCTTGATGAATCCAGATTGGGTGGGGTCAAGTGCTTGGGGATTACCTATGTCCTTATCATACCTCTCAACCTCTTAGAGCAGGAAATCTGACAAAGCCATAAATTAAAGTGGGACAAAAGCCCCAAAATAGGGACAATTTTCAAATATTGCTCTTGCAAACTAAGAAAGTTGATAGAATAACAGATTTTGCATTAGCATGAATTTTCTGAAGGGTATAAAGTCTACCACTCAAATGCCTGTCATTATTTTCCAACTTCAAGTCTTTAATGATTTGACAGTAATGTGTCAGAAAACCACAATGTTATGAAAAACGGACCAAAAATATGAGGCAGTAATCTGGACATTCTGCAAAAATCTGTACAGTTGAGAGGTATGGTCCTTGTTTATGAGGTCCATAATAATACACTCCATGGCTTTGCAGATCAGACTTGTCAAGATAATGGGGCAATAGTTTCTAGGGTCAATAGTAGCACCACCTTTGTGCAAGGGGATGACAATGGCAGTTCTCCACTCTGCTGGAATGAAGCCTGTATTTAGGCTATGGTTGAATAGGGTGCTCAATATCAAGGGTAGTTCTTGCTGGAGATGGTGCAGAATACACCCTGGGATACTATCAGGTCCCATGAAAGTTGTGTTCTTTGTCTTGGATAGGGCCTTTAACACTTGATCTATGGAGATGTGAGGTATGGGGCAGGTATTGAGGATGTTGAATGGGCCTTTGGAGTGGACAGGGGGGTGAAGTTTGCACTGAACCTATCTGCTAGCAAGTTGGCTAAGTCAACAGGATCAGTGTAAGTGGTACCGTTAAGAACTAAATCAGAACAAACCTGGGCTTTGCCATGGAGGTTCCTGACATAACTGAAGAAGGCTTTGTGGTTACCCTTTGTTTCAGAGGCTAGTTTTGATTCATAATTGGCTTTGGAGGTTTTCAGTAGTCATCTTAATAGCTTGTTGAGTCTGAGGAGGGAGTTTTTCCAATTGGTAATCTGTGCCTTTTTACCCTTGGACAACAGTTTCTTCCTTTTGTTGTAAAGCCTGTTGATAGAGGATGTCCACCAGACAGGTTTGTGTTTCCTTGAGGAGCAGGTTTTAGTTCTGTTGGTTACGGCTCAGTCCATGCAGTTGTACAGGTGCTTGTGTACTGCACTGGTGTACTATTCAGCATAGTTGTCTGCATCCTTTGAGGGGAGCAGTGGTGTGAAGCTACTGATACCCTCCCTTAGGAGGTTGTAGTGAGCTTTTGGGAAGTTTTTTAGCCTGGTTACGGCTTGGGGGGGTGGATGGGATAAAAACTTTGAAAGAGACAGACCGATGGTCTGATCTTACCAGGGAAGAACTTACTATGGGGTTGGTGCAGCAGTTACCCATATTGGTGAGAACCAAGTCTAGAATGTTATCTAGCCTTGTGAGGGATGAGACGAGCTGGTCTAGTGTGCTAGAACTGATGAAGTCAAGGAATCATTAGGTGAGTGCATTAGAGCAGGAATAATTCACCCAGTCTATGGTAGGGTAGTTGAATTCACCAAGGATCAGGATGTTAGGGGTACCTTGGTGGAGTCAAGTAGGTCCAGGTAGGAGGAGTGGGTGTCATGAGTCATGCAGGGGGTAAGCTGGCTATAACTTGGGTGGGTGTCTTGCCAATTGTCAGTTGCACCTGGAGTAGTTCTAGTGCATCATTCTGGCAGGTGTGCTTGTCTTTAATGAAAACAGAGACTTCCACCACCCTTAGTCTTCCTGACCTCATTTTGGGGTCAGAGAGTGTGGAATGAGGTATAGCCTGGTAAAGCAGGGGGTGCTGTCCACAGGCTTGACCCAAGTTTCCTTGACCGCTCAGATGTCAACA